>NW_020272813.1:889300-1046707 GCF_003268045.1 Sipha flava
CTAATTTGATATTTTTAACTTTGTTAAATACTGATATTAGGTTAAAAATCAATAAGTATGATTGTGTATTAATTATTAGAAAAAAAATTCTCGAGAAGAGTATTTGATTATTGGTCTATGATATGGCGTAATTTTAACATTTTCCCCTGCCGTAAAAATTCTTAGTTCCACATACCTATCTATCAAATGAAATCTCTGGTATCTCGGTTTTTCAAAGCATTCAATTTTATGAATACGGCTCAGAAATTGGCGACAACCAGACATTGTCATGGTACGTCATTTTATTACATTGAAGCACTATAATAGCTGATAAAATTAGTTTAACGATAATCGCAGATATTATACCATATACACAATTTACACATATATGATTATTGTAACACATAATGTTATATTAATGGAGACATCTCGGTCATGACTTTTATAGCAGGTAAGAAAAATAATATAGTCGAGTTGCGTCCCCAAAACGGGACGCAAGTTACTTGTTGAATTTACTACCTGTAAAATATACTTTTTTGGGGGACGCAAGTAGTATGCAGCCGGTACACGGTACGCGTCTCGCCTAAACCTAACGCCCGCACAGGCTTCGGATCGATTCTTTCGACAAAAATCTCACGATCACGCAACACGGAACAGGCGCCTGATGAGGTACTCGTTAGCTTCATCATCCGACCGAAGCCCATAGAACGGACGAGGTACAGAGGGATCGCGCGCAGACGGTCGATCCAATAAAATTCAGTTGGGGCGTCTTGCAGTGTCAACTAACTTTCTGCACGTCCGAAAAATAATCGATCACGAAGATTTTGTAAAACCGACTATAATTAAATGTGTTATAATCTGCTTTTCTTAAAAACACTTCTGATAGTTAGAACGGCCTTAAATTTTGACGGTAACATGTCGACGACATACGTTCCCATCGAAAACATAACCAAAAACCACTGAATAAATAAAATGAAAAAATACAGACCGTGGTGAGGCAATAAAAAATTACTGTAATGCTATTGTCTTTATCTTGGCTCAGAATATTATGTCAAAAGCATACGAAAAAAATCAAAAAAATCTCAGGGATTGAAATAAAAAGCGAAAATTAATTGAACGTGTTAAATATGGACTGCTTTCAATTTTAAAATGAACCAGTAACTTATCAAACTGGACGAAGGTAGTGGCGCTGATAACTTTTTCGAGTCTAGGTAAAAATGTCCATTTACAAAATTATCAATATACAGAAATGCCCAAGTATCAAAAGTGTCCGTATATACAAACAGCAATGTTGTTAAAAAGTATTAGAAAAATAATAATGCTGCTAATGAATAGTGTATACATGTATATGTATCCATACATAATTTATATTTATTTTTATTTTTATTGGACAAGATTACTTCTAGCATAATTAACTTTTAAAATAAATTTAATAAAATTTAGGTAATTTAGTAAGTAAAATATGATTATGTTAGTATGAAGAATTTTAAACTACAACTCGTTGTATCGCAGCTGGTATTCCGCTAGACTATGGACGACACACCACGTCGTCCAAACATATGAATATTATAATGAACATTTTTTCAAAATAATCTGGACAATTTACCTGCAGATTACATTGTTTCCGATTATGATATAAAAAATTTTATTATTATTGATTAAGTTAGTGTCTTATTTAATCGCATGCGTTTTAAACCACGATTGTATCCAACATTTGAACATTAATCAAATAAAAATATCAAAAATAAATGGTACAGGAACGGACAGACACTTTTTCGTATTGTCGTACTTCTTTCATCAGCACCGATGAGCCGCCACTTACATATATATTCAAGTTATTTGGATATACAGTTAATACTTGATACGACATTTTGTAATTTCTATAACATATAAATCCTAGTAACAGTGTACCCGGTTCACTACGGGACCACCCACCTAAATTAAGTAATTCGCTCGGAATACCTACACATAGGGATCGGCGCCATTGGACGAAGATCATTAAAAAACGTATGAAAACCTTAGTAAAATAACACTATAATACTTACATTAACGCTGCTAAAGTTTTAAATGTTAAAAAATGTAGAAAAATTCCATTGATTGAAATAAAATAAAAAATTCTAAATCTGTTTATACACAGGCATGTATATATAATTCAAATCCATCATTTTAAATGTATTCTTTATTTATTTTTTTAATTTAAATCAATAAATTCATCAAATGGTATTTCAAATTTGATGTCATTAATAATCATGACGTATTTTCAAATTGTAAAAATAAAATAAAAAAATAATTTTAACGTATTTTAAATCGTACATTTTATGATATATTATCAATTATTACTATCAATTATTTTTAATTTTGATCATATTTAACCCGTCGTACAGTGCACGGGGTAAATAATTACCCAAAACTTATATTGTGTATAGGTAATAAAATAATGTATTTAGGTGTTTGTCCTCCTCAGTAGCTTTAAATAATACAACTATAAATATACTGTTTGTTGGTTCATGTTATTTTTGTACATTTTGTTTTATCTATAACGTATTAAAGTCGTATACAGTGATATCTGGAAATTATTTACCCCGTGTTTTTGTTTTTTAATATTTTTTAATTACTCTGTAGCAGTAGAATCTCTGTATATCTCTCACAAGTACCTATATTTAACTTATTACTTAGAAATGTTCAATAATATTTAGTGATAATATGGTGTTATCAAAAGCGAATATACTCGTAATATATTGGCATCGAGGCCATATTCACTACAGGAAAATACTATTATCTTTTTTAAAAATCGACTAAAATTAAATCCGATCGAGTTATTCAATTCTTAAAATAAATATGAATAGCAAACAAGAAAAATAGATCAATGAAATTCAAATTATAACATACTATTGTAAATAATAATCTTGGGGTAAAAATTTATCCCGTGCGCGTAAATATGACATCCAAATGTGTACGCCGTACGACGGGTTAAGAAAAATGATATTTTAGTGATTGAAAATTATTACAAGAATTTTATTTTTTTATAGTATTTGAAAAATAATTTTTAGTGAAAAGCAATGCATAATATAATTTATATATAGATATATATACATAGGTAAGTTCTGTTTTTACTGAATATTATGTTTAATTTAATACATTTTAAGACAAAACACAGTATGTTAAATTTTATATATAAATTCATGTTTACAATTAAAAACTTGGTTATTTGTTAAAAGTGTAGGTGTTTAATATAACAATATATAATTTAGTTCTACCCCAAAATATCCACCTACTTAAATATGATGATTGAATTTTTAACACCTTAATTGTTTCTAAGTGGTCTTGAGTTGTACTTGACTTTAACTATACTAGAGAACGCTAAAGGCTTCAAACCACTTTCTGACTACTCGCACTTAACAAAAGTACCTATACTCTAGCATTCTAAAGCTCGAAGGTAAAAGAATACCAACAATTCAAAAAATGGTTAAAGAAAAAACGAAAAATGTATTTTTACCCAAGGTTTATATGGGTTTTCAGTATGGCTTTCATCACGGCTTCGGTTTGAAAACGGAATAAATAGTAAGTTTATTTATAAAAAACTAAAGTTTATATTACTATCGTCAATATTTCCAACAATAATGCTCCGTTATAACTTATCATAAGCACTGGTAGACTGGTTGAAAAATTTCAAAATTAACCGATGAAATTATTATATTTAATTTCTTAAGACATTGCATGATACATAATAGTTATAGACCTCAATAATATAAGAAAAAAAAATTGTTAAGTAAAGACTGTTCGACTTTATAATAGATTTCAATTAAAATCGATAGTGGTTAATGCGAATAAAAAAGCTGAATAAAAAGCTGATTGAAAAATTGCAGTGCGATAAAAAAAATTAAGAATTTAACGTCCACGAATGTCAGTGAAAATAAAATTGACTCGAGTCGGGCGCATTACCGTCCGCGTTACCGAGCACTGCTATTAATGTTAGTACGGATTATTTAGAACAGATGATCGGCGAGGGGGCGAAAGACGGAACGGATCTATCTCAACGCTTATCGGAATCGTTTCCCGACGGGTGTAGTATATCATGTAATGTAATATTATGGGCGGGTCCATTTTCCTCCAAAAACGAGATACCGTTTTTCTCCACAGTCTATTCTCCTCAAAAAAAAAAAAAATAATAATAATAATAATTCTTGACCATTTTCCTCCACTTCCTATTTTCCTCCAAAAAATAAAATAATAAAATCGTCATTCGTTGTCGAATGATAAATTGGAAATAAAAGAACAAATTAATTATTTTAAGTATAATTATAATAAAATAATACAACGTACGTGCCGAACTTGGCGGATGGCTAAAAAGAGAATAAATATAATAAACAAGTACGCACGTCAATAAAAATTCATCAATCAATAAATAAAATAATAATAAAAAATTAAATAATAATAAGTAGTTCTTGTTAACGCAACCAAACAATATGTAATATATAAGATATAAAATATAAAATATAGTAAATATTATTATATCGCAGCCACGTGTATTAGTATTTGTGTTGGTCGGATAATTTGCGGCATGTTGGTCAGCGTGGCTTTTCAACCGACTGGATCCTTGTGCAATATGCAGTGTGTGCGCGAATTTAATTATTCATTTCTGAGACAGAAAAAAATGTTTTCGCCCCCGTGGTTGTCGAACATACGAGATTCGAGAGAGTTACTACGAGTTTGCAGTTCGCGATGACTGCCGCTCTATCGAAAATGGCCTCATTAAATATTATGCAACCACGATGGAAAAATATTTATAAAAACAACAAAAAGGTACCAAAAAAAAAAAAAAAAAAATTATATTATAAACACGTACACGATAATTTCGAAATCATATGAACATTTTACAACTATATAATATATACCTAAATAATATTTCTCTGATAATATCGACTGGTAAAAGGCAAAAGAGGTTAAGCGACCGCTTTACTACTTTTTAGGAAAGTAGAAAGAAATTTTCTAACTTTGGCGTTGGTGTTTCGATACCAATTTATGCTTTATGAATGAGGCTTTAATACATTTTTATTCCTTTATAATTGTTGCCTTGATCCCCTAATATAATTAAATTACAATTCAAACTATACTGGAAAACGTGTCAAAATATAAATAAATTAACCTACAAAAACCCAAATGATTAGTTTATTATAATAGGTACTTACTTATATAATATAATTTTAACTTTCCGAATGAGATCAGAACGTTCAACTTCTATCAACCACGAAATAAAACAAATACGGAATTTTATTTCATAGAGTTTACTATCAGTATTATAAAAGGTGATAAGTAATAGTAGGGACTAAGGTAATACGATTTTCATCAGTTTCGTTTATACACTAAAAATGACGCTCGGTCCCTACTTCCATAAGATTTTTGATACTAAATGTTGCTTATGCCAAAATTTAAAAATGTAATCTCATTACTAAATGCACATAGGTACACTAAAGCTTGTATGAACAAAAGATTTAACTGTCGATTATCTCGTGATGTATACCATGTAACTTTTACCTTTTACCTGTCAATATTATTGTAATAAAATATACTTTTAACTCAAAAATCATCTATTTTAGTCTTATAATATTATAGATTACAATTATTAATAGATATTTTCTTTATAACTGTTTTTTTGATAATTTTTACATTAGCATTTTTTCAAATGAAAAATCTATTTTTCGAATTTTAAAATGTCTTCGTTTTTTCTAATATTTCAATAAAACACCGCAAACAAATCTAAAATAATTTAAAAGTAAATATTTTTTTAATTTTTTTTTATATATTGAATCTATCGAATTAATTGTCGAGAAATTAGATTTTGAGAAATTCTTTTTCTTCTCTTTTTCGGGTGGTTTAACTATATTTTAATTCACGTCATTTATGCCTGATTTTCCTATACATTATTATTAGTGTAAAGTTCTAATTGTTCAAAATTCCAATGAATGTTTAAAAATATCACTACTTTATTAAGTTTTTTTTTTTTTTTTTTTATCAAATATTACCGTAGGTAAACGTTGTACAATGTGTTATATATTGGTGTATGAAGTTCTAGCTTTTATGTACACGTATCCCGTTATTATAAGATGAAGAAAAAAAATTCGCAATTTTTTTTTTTTTTTTTTTTAATTTTTATTACGTATATTCTACAAAAATATGAATCCTTATTATTTAGTGTCGATTTTGATTCTGATTCCAAGAAAAGTGTACGCAACCACAATAGAAAACCATTTATTTCGATTATTACATAATAATAATATTAACAAAATACAAATACTTCTCAAAAATGTATACAAAGCAGATTCTTTTTGATTCATACATGTATTTCTACATGAATAATAAGCACAATATATGGGTTTCGGTTTTCAATATTTCATAGTGGTTGCGCATGGTAACCGATGAAATATGAAGCATTAATCTGCATCGATATTTATACGTTTGTATATTATTTATTATAATAAGATTGAAGTTTTATTTATTCTTATTATTATTAATATTTTTCCGTGATTACCAATATTGTACAGATCCTTCGGAACAATTGTACGTGGAAAACTAACCCATAGTATACCGACTTCATGTTGTAAAATATCCAGTAGT
Source organism: Sipha flava (assembly GCF_003268045.1). Lineage (NCBI taxonomy): Eukaryota > Metazoa > Arthropoda > Insecta > Hemiptera > Aphididae > Sipha > Sipha flava. The sequence goes on from NW_020272813.1 coordinate 895,895, forward strand.
TAATTTTTCCGTAAGTCAGAAGAAAATTGTCAGTAAATAATTCAATAATGAATAGTTAAGTAAACGAAGCTTTACGATTCGTGTAACAATATTTCTACCAGCGCTTAAAATCAAAATAAACAATTTCGATTTTATTTTCAATTTTGATTATTGATATTAGTTTTTTTTTTAATTTCATTAAGTCTCAAATATAATTTAACTAAACACGAGAAAAATGTCTTAAATTATAAGTGGGACAAATATGACGACGCCTAGTAAAACTGCAAAAGTACAAAATAAAACTATTTTAGGTTATTTGATTGTATACGTATTATTGGTTAAAAGTATAACTCACGTGTAACAGCCATTGGAGTATTATAAAATAATGTTATACATAATAATACACTACAACATGTCTATATATAGTATATTATATGGAATAAATCGTATGTATAAAAACAACAATCGCTCATCGAACGCTGATTCCTTATCGTAAATATTCTAAAGGCGCGTCCAAACGGAGCAGCTTTTGCCGCGCGGCAAATACACGTCCACACGGTGCGGCATTTATTTTCTGATTTGTTTTAAAGCTATAATAATAATAATAATAATATATTATTCATAAATACTATAGAGTTGTGAAATTTTTAATGGGCAACGAAATGCACGAGATCAGCAAGTAATCTATATTTTTGAATCTTAAAAAACATGAAATTAAAGATTTTTGAAAAATCATTATTGATCTTTATATTTTAAAAAACAGAGAATCTTCAGTATCGACATTTTGATAGAATAAAAATTGGAGATTACTACAAAAATCAGATTTACCTCAGTGAAAAAAGTTTATTCTGTTACTAATTACTTAAAAAATAATTTAAATACCTACTTAAAAAATAAGTACTGATGTCGCGCGGCTTTCCTTTGATGTAGACCACCTACTAGGCCGATCGGAAATTATGCCATGCGACATCAAAAAAAGCTGCGGAAAATGTATTCATATATTCATACTCATGCCGCGCAGCAAAAGCTGTTCCGTCTCGACGCACCTTAAGAAAACAAAATAGGTACTAGTTATTTATTAATATGTATAATCAATATTATTACCAAATATAGCAATGCCTACGAATTGACAATATAAATAAACCTGTTCGCTGTTGAATTTTAAATTAATTTGGTTTAAAATCGCTTTAATTATTAAAATGATTTTGATTTTGATATAAAATAGGTATAGGTTTTAACTTTTTTCAATTTCAATATAAATTTTGATAATCATTACCAACCATTAACCATTTTGATATTGATTTTGATTTTCTAAAAGATTTTTAAAGATTTTTAACGATATTTGAAATCGATTTCAAGCCCTGATTTATACAGAAAGTTTTAATAAATGTTCACACTAAGTAAACATTTAATGAGAACACCGATGAGTCGTTTTAGTATCAATACGATAATATACTCAAATATCTAATATATAATAATAGAACGATTTTATGCTAATAGTTGTTCCGAAATAATTTTTCAGCCCGTCTAGTCTATAATTTTATAATTACATGATTCTGTAAAATTATTTCTGGAACTTCACCAAAGAATTAATAATCGTCTACTGTCAACGATAAATCTGAAGTGTATTTATTATTTTTAGTTTGCCTTTTACAAAAATCTGAAATTTGTTCATGTTTTATTAACTGTCAACATAGAAACGTACAAACACAATAAAACGGTTTATTTTATATCGAACTTTATCAGCATTGTATTGTATAGTAAATTGTAGAAATGGGAGAGTGCGCAACAATTTCCGACGACATTAAATAACATCGTTTAGTCTCTTTGAAATATTTTTGGTTAATAAACTTATTTATAATGTAATGATTACTTGTGATGGGCAATGATATCGATAATTCGATACGATATCGATATCGTGACACATTTTCGATACCGATATCGTTCTATAATTGTATGTATGATATATCGTGATATAAAATTTATTAATTTTTCTCGAAATACATTTTATTTTTAGATTCTCAATTTTAGTAAATTGTATTGTGTGTGCCGTATAATAAGTCATTAACTAATAACACTAATAAGTAATAATAATAAAGTAATAATAAAGTTGGTATACGTGTAACTTCAAAAACGAGAAATAGATTATCTTTAGATGGAGTTAACAATCTTCTCTTTTTTAACTCTTATTATAAATCCACTAAATCATCAGACCGTACTTTGATAAAAAAAACTATAAACTTTTTAGTTTTATAAAATACATATATTATAAAATTGAATTGAAAATTATTTATATACAATTAACATAAAATTTATTTTCTAGGATGCAGCAATTTGAAGCAATTTGGGTTTGAAGATAAAGAATAAAAACAGAGTAGTTTTATTTAGTTATGTTTATTTTAATAGTCATAAATTAAGACAAGATTTACAATAATATTTATTTAATTATCTGAATGCAATTTCTTATTGTTTAATAACCAATGTTTAATAAATAAGGAAATAGTACATATGGTAAAAGTTTACGATTTTAGTGTACCAATTATAAATATCAAATTTATAACAAATTTTATATCGTACAAATTACGATATTGCAATACAATACCGGGAAAATCGAAACGATATCGATACACAATATTTTATTATTGTCCAACACTAATAATTACAACGTTTTAACTCGTTTTCTATGATACACCATTCGATACGGTTTCATGGTCAAAAAATAATTAATAATTAGCATTTGTTTTAACGTACACATTTTGACCCAAAAACCACAATCCCACTCAATTATTTTTAATTATGAACTTTTTAGGGCGTATAACATCGGTTTTATTTATCATCATGATTAATCAATTAATTTTAACTAAATTTCAACGTTGACTTAATCAGGAGACCAACCTATTGATATGATTTGAATACATTTTTCTTTTTAACATATATATTATACTTTATGTGTGTTTATGTGTATGTGTATGAATAATTTCATCTAATTTTAGTTTATATGTAAATAAAACAAAGGATAATTTATTATTTAAATCAAGTTTGATTCCAAATTTGTACGAAAATCACGAATGAAAGAAATGAAAGCCGCAATCGAGTTCCTTTGACAGATAATAAATCTTATTGAAAAACAATTACGAAATGTATTTAAGTAAATAATTATTAGAAAATTTGAAAAATAAATAAATTTGATTGAAAAATTGAGCAAGCTCAAATCATAAAAAGGAAAATAAATATAGAGTAATCATAGTCTATTGACGAAAAAAAAATCATTGAAAAATTGAAGAAAAAATCAAAATTATAAGATACCAGCTTGTTATATATAAATTAGAATCAATGTCGTATTGAGTAATCGTATTTAAAATGATTTATTAAGTATTTAAAGTACTATTGATATTGTAATTTTTTATACGACCGACGTGTAAAAATCGCTTTTCAAGTACGAAAAAAAATAATAAAATGTAATATTTGAACGCGATTTTTAAGATAATAGTGTGTAGAGTATCAGGGATGGCATGACAACAAATTTTTGAGTCCCTGGACTCAAGTCAGTGGGTGGATGGGTAAGTGAGTATTGACCATTGGGTATCGAGTGGGTATGTAGCATGTAGAACGAATAGTGGGGGAGCTATTTTTACAAGCTACCCTTAAATTTCTTTTTAGGTGGGTGGGTGAGTGGGTGGGCAAAATCCTAACAGAACTCATGAAGTAAAATATTTCGCGCCGCCACTGTAGAGTATATTATAGACATTATAAAAGCAACAAAAATTGAAATCCTGATTGTATAGTTATCACCGGAGTATAATTGTGTTATAGAAAATCGTATTCCGCATATCCATTGGTGTAATCAAACTTTAAGTAAATTTAATGGTGTCGAAACAAAAAAAAAAACATTTGCAGCAATAACAATACCTCTTTGGTCTGCCTTTGTCATATGTAGCTATGTAAATAAATCATTTCGGTTTTTTTCGACTATAGTCGAATTAATTAATCGTAAACGCACCGCGTGCATGAACCGTAGGTGAAACTTTAAAGGAGGCTTGTAGTGGTCGAAATAGCTCAAGATAAGTGGAGGGATGCCTTATAATTCAGATTTTCTGATATCATCATAACTAGGGCAGAAGACTTGTAGCTCTAAATATGCAAGCACTTATGCACTTAAAAACCCTATAATATGCACTTAAAATATGTACTTAAAAATTTTTTTAACCTATTTATTTAAAAGTATTAATAAAATAAATAGCATTAAAAACAAAGCAAAACAATTATATGATTTAAATATATTATATACCATAGCCAAATAAACAAAATACATTTTACTTAATTTTCTTAATTTTCTTAATTTTCTCTAAAGAAAAGACTTTAGATCGTTATCACTTCTAGGAAAAATGTGTGCCCGCGGATAGTCAAAAACCATATTGTACGACAAAAATTAAAAATAAATATATTTTTATCCAAACATTTTGACTGTATTGTTTGAAATAAAAATGTCTCTTTGGAAAAAATCAATTTAAGTTAAATATGTCTTAAAAAAAATAAAATAGCGTATAAAAGTGTAAAATATGCCCTAAAAACAAAAAAAGACTCAAAATATGCATTTATATGCGAAATAAAATTTCAAAATTAGCTTTGTGAAAGCATGAAACGTATTTGTTTCATACTCTGCTATTGTTGTGACTGTACAAAACAAATATGCAAATGCTTCAAGTCCTCTGCCCTAATCATAACATTCTTCACACCATTTGTACCCATAATATTTTATTTTATTTTTTATAGTTCACATAAAGTATATTATCTTAGTCCGTGGCTCTAAATACGGGTATAATACGAGTTGCGAAATGGCTTATATTAAACATGATAAGCTGGGCGCCCGGGCCTGAATGTTAAAAACAATTACAAGTATTTTCACTGAAAAAAAAATGTCTTGTATATCCTTATATATATAAAAGAACAAGCCTTTTTTATGTACCCATTTTGTGACGACGCTATTTAACTTTTTTCCAATTTTTTTTTCACGGAATTATTCCAAATACCTTCTTAAGTATTATCACGTCACCCGATTTTCAAAATTTTGATTTTAAAGGGTTGAAATCGGTAAAAATAATTTTTTACATGTAATTTGTACATCTATATTCATATAATAATAACAATAGCATTTGACCGATTACAGTTGCTATGACTTATGTAGGATTATATGGAAAACCGCGTTATTTTGACAACCACAAATAACCGAGTTGACTCAGTAAATTCGCTAATAATTAATGGAATCCAAACATTAGAAATGGATTAATTTTCTATCGATACAGTTATTAATAGTGAAGAATCGGTATATTTTCCTACCGAGTTTTTAAATTCACAAACACCATCTGGTATGCCTCCTCATAAAATATCACTGAAGGTGGGAGTTCCAATCATATTATTGAAAAATTTGAATTTTTCTTGATTGTGTAATGGCTAGGCTCCATGTAACCTCTCTTACAAAAAATATCATTAAAGCTGAAATTTTGATCGGATGTGCTAAGGGAGAAAAATTATTTTTATTGAAAATACCATTATACCCCAACGATTTTCTAGTTAAGTTTAGAAGAGTTCAATTTCCAATAAGAGTCTGTTTTGCAATGACAATAAACAAAGCCCAAGGTCAGACTTTAACTTACTGTGGTATAGATTTGGAAAATAACTGTTTTTCACATGGGTAATTGTATGTGGCATTGTCTAGAGTTGGAAGACCTGACCATTTATACCTTTATACACCACTAAATAAAACTTTGAATTGACTTGGTATACCAAAAACTTGATATACCAAGAAGTTTTGACTTAAACCATATTAGAATTGAGCAACTACGTAAAGAATCATTTGTAAATATTATTGTTATTATTTTTGTTTTATTTATAATTCAACTACTACTACTATTTAGCACTTGATAACATTAAGTAAAATACATTTTTTTTCTTTAAAACACAATAATGTGTGTTAATTTAACAATTTAATTTTGAGAAAGTAAAAACTACACACGGACGAAGTCGGGTAATTCAGCTAGTATAAATATAAAAATGATAATAAGTATATAATTTTAAAATACAAGTCTTAGAAGGAATGCGATATTCTAGACAAAACAAGTAGAGGGATGAAAACTGTAATCACACAAAAGTAGAGGGATGTCATCCCTCCGTATCCCCTCCAATTCAAGCACTGGACGCTTCCCTCCCAAAGCCTCCCAAGCGTAGCCCTCATAAATATTTACATATCCCTCTAAGATTAAAAATAATGAATTTCATGTTTGAGATAAAATTTAATCATCTAATCATAGACATCTATGATCTCAGTGCAGTATCAAATTAATAATAATTATTAATTTTGACAATTCTTGTTATTCAGTGTTATTATGGTATTTGCCTTACTTAGGAAAATCCAAAATCAATATTTGATTCACAAAGTCGCACATTTTCAATGTTCATTTCCTTGCTAAAATCTGATCTGAACTAATAGTAGTGAGTTGTGATTAATTTTTTCAGTATGTAAATTAGTAGATGGGGGCGTGGGAGCGTTGCCCTTTCGGGTCTGTGTAGTCTTAGTTCTTATAGCTCTCCAAAATGTGAGCTCAAGTTAAGCTTTTTTTGCAACACCTTCTCGCTGCTGGGTAATAAATACTGCGATCGGTTACAAAGCGTTTCGTCGCAGTAATTACGTAGTGCATAGTCGAACGGCACTAGTTCTTAGATACCAGGGTCGGACAATTTGGGCGCATGTAAATTTCCCTAAAGTATCCCCTAAAAATATTTTGCTACTGAATTACATGTATGTAACCTCCCCTGAAAACATATTGCTACTCAATTTCACGTATGTCAACTCCCCAAACTTAAAATTTAAAATTTAAATTAAAATTTAAAATTTATAAAAAACTTCTCTTTAACGTCATTTTATGTTTAACAAAATATTTTTGCAAACCTTTGTCTTCGTTGTAAATCAAAAGTACATTTCTCCTCTGTACAACGAATATGTTCCTATATAATGAATAAACTATTCAAAAATAAATCTGTTTTTGTGGAACATACTAATGCAATAAGTTACTATAAAATATTATTTTAAAACCTACAATTTGAAAAGGTGGACCATATCATAAACGTTCATAATACATATAGGTACGCAAAGGTACGCAAAAATACGACATAAATTATTAAATCAGCTAATAGAAAATTATAAACAAATAGTGACCAAATTCCAATATATAAATCAGTTTTATATTATTACTCATTCAAATATTAACATCACAAATTTAACTATTGATGATTATAATAAAAAATTATATGACGATATAGCTATGAATATACAAATAAAAATTATTATACCAGAAAAAACAATTTTTGGGGAACAATGTAACCACCTCCAAGTGGTATTCTCTGGATAACGCCAAATGATTCTAATGTAAAAACATAAATACATAATATAATATTTATTTATTTATTTATTTTTTTTATTTTACAATAAATTATTCCTAGCTTTCGCTATCTATACCTAGTGATGTGGATAATTAATAAATTTTGGCATGTTAAGTGCGACCATTAAATATTACAATTTTAAGTTAAATGTTAACAGTAGTTAGAGACTTAAGTTAGAATGTTTCTTGAGGGATTAGGTCATGCGGGCGACCTTGCTGGAGGCAGCGTTGTGAAGGTGGTCTGATGTTGATGTGGTAGTGCATTGAGCCTGTTGACTTGTGAATGGAATCGAAGAAGCTCACAGCAAGGTCTTGAAGAGTTGGAATTTTGAGGTCTTGGTGTATACTTGAGTTCCATGGAGCGTTTGTTATCGTTCTTAAAACTTTGTTTTGTAATATTTGCAGTTTTTTAAGATGAGTTTGTACACATTTACCCCAAATAGGGCATGCATATGTGATTAATGGATGAAGTATTTGCTTATAAATAAGTAGGGAAAGTTTTTTCTGTAGCGAAATTTCCTGTTTAAGATAGGGAAGAACATCACTAGTCGTTGATAGACTTGTTGGAGTTTAGATAAGAAGTGTGGCCATCAGGTTAATCTTTTGTCCAACGTTACGCCAAGGTACTTGACGGACGGCTTCCATGCGATTGGTTCGTTGTTAAAAGTTAGCGGTGGTGAAGTAAGATTTCGGCGTAAACTGAATAATACACTTAACGCTTTTTGATGGGTTAATTGATATTTTTCAGTTTTTGCACCAGGCAGATAATGTATTTAAGTGGTTTTATAGATATACAGATATTGCTTCAGGGTTGCGAGATTCAGAATAAATGGCAGTATCATCCGCGAAGAGGACTATGTTTATGTGGGGTAACTGCGGGATATCGGATGTGTAGATGTTGAATAATGTTGGGCCAAATATTGATCCTAGTGGGACGCCAGCTAAGATTAGTTGGAAAGAAGAAAAGTTTTCATTTATTTTAACAGAAAATTGCCTGTTAGATAGGAATGAAGTTAGGGATTTGAGTAGATAATTTGGTGTGTTGATAATTTTGAGCTTGTACAACCACCCATGATGCCATACCTTATCAAAGGCCTTAGAGATGTCAATGAAAACGACACCCGTGTGACAGTTTTTTTCAAATGAGTTACTTATATGTTCTGTTATACGCATGAGTTGTTGAGTAGTGGAATGATGTGCTTTGAATCCAAATTGGAATTTTGAAATTGTGTCTTTACAGTTTAAGCAACTTTGCAGTCTCGAAAGGATGACCTTTTTCAAAAATCTTAGATTAAGAAGTTAGTAGACTAATTGGTCTGTAGCTGGCAGGGACTGTTTTGTCTTTCCCAGGTTTTTTTATGAGGATTATGATTGCTTTTTTCCAATTATCCGGGAAGTGACCAAAACGAAGAAATAAGTTAAATAAGGAAGTAATGAACATAATTGCTTTAGTAGGTAGTTTTTTATACATAAGATTCGTGATGTTGTCGTGACCAGGAGATTTTTTATTAGGTAGTCTTTTGATTATTGTTTTAATTTCAACTAGAGTAACAAACTTGATTGAATTTTTACCAAGAAGTTTGGTGATCTCAGGACTTCTTCAACCCCAAGGTTATTAGTGTTGTGTGCGTATTGGTTCGAGGAGAAAGTGTTCGATAGGTTTTCCGATAAAAATTTGCATTTTCCCGTGTCAGATATGATAAGATGAATTGTAGTGCGAAGAGAAGGAATGCAGTTTGTCTCCTGGTTTAATAATCTTTTTGTGACTTTCCATAAGTTAGAGTCATTTTGATGAATATTTGACAAGAACTTGCTATATGAATTTACGCGGAATTGTTGCAAGGTGGTTTGCACTTCTTTAGTAAGCTTGTTTAACATTTTTTTAGCTGTAGGATTTCTCTGCATATTCGATGTCCCGCACTTGTAATGTGTGCATCTAATTTATTCGATAATTACTATTTTATTAAAAATCAAACTAAATACTTAACCGTTTTTGTTGTAAAAAAGTGTTAAAAAAACAAGAAATTCAAGTGCTTTTTTTTAAACAAAATAAATCGCGCCCGTCTGGGGCCTAAAACCCCAAGACAAGACTTTCTATAAGTATTTTAATTGGTCAATACAATTACTTTACTGTAATTCTATTGTTACTCAACCTTGTTCCCATACAATCGATAAACACTCAATTACGCTTATCGACACAACACACCCCGATCCCCCGGCCCAGCCGACGGTGGTCGATCATTACCCATTACCTAAGCCGAACTCGTTATCAATAATCCTCAAATATGAGCCGTATACAGAGTGTGTCAAGTGATGCATTTTAAAACGACTCCGATATGGATTTAGATCAAAATGATGATTCTGAATTTCAAGTTAAAACCTCTAAAAAAAATGTGAAATCATCCAAGTTAAAACGTGCGTTACTTCTTTCGTCAAGCTCCACCTCATCTAAATCGTCGAAAAAAAAACAACAGATCCAGTTTGTTACAGAAAATAGGTTTGCTCCTATCTCACCTGCTACTACAGCTTCCGAACTTGCTTCAAACCAATCAGCTCCAACTCAACCAACATCATACAATATTGAAACTGATGATATCCAACCAATCCCAGCACCTCCACCTATTTTTGTCAGCAATATTGACAATTTTATCAAGCTGCGTACGGACCTTATTGATCTGATTGGCACTAATAATTTCTCATTTAAATCAACCTCGAAAAATCTAAAAATCGAAACTAAAGATTCGGATGCTTACCGAAAGGTCATCAGACATCTCAAAGAAAAGCAAATTGAACATCACACGTATCAGGCTCGTGAAGATAGCGCTTTCCGAATCGTAGTACTTAACCTCCACCCATCTACACCAACTTCTGAGGTCGGAATAGCCATTACTGAAATCGGCTACTCAGTTCGCAACGTTAGTAACGTTTTACATAAGACCTCTAGACAACCATTACCATTGTTTTTCGTCGATCTCAATCCTGCTGAAATCAACAAGGATATTTTTCACTTGAAAAATCTATTTCATGCCAAAGTATCAGTTGAAGAACCTCATAAACGTCGCGAGCTTATCCAATGCACAAATTGCCAAGACTACGGCCACTCAAAAACCTACTGCGCCCACCCACCAAGATGTGTCCGTTGCGTAGGACAGCACCTAACCGCCAGCTACCGTGGATGCAGCACACACTAAAATCTCCAGCGTTTACATCGAAATTCAAGTCTGTTCTTTAAAAATTCTAAAACTAAAATAAACAATGTAATTAATACTAACAATGCAAGCATGGGTCAGGACCCCAGTGTGGACACTCCCCAGACTACACCAATTACACAAGACTTAAATGCATTCCCCCCTCTTCCCAAAATACCCCCTCCCGAAACACACGCAAAAAAAAAAGTACTCACAACGTGAAACACACAATCCCACCCAAGAAAATAACATAGAAAAACTAATGTCCTCATTTTTAACCGAAATGAAGTTACTAATTATTCCGCTAATCCAATTGCTCACCACAGTAATCAATAAATTAATTTCAAATAATGAATACTAATCCCCCCAACACCAAGTCTTTAAAAATTATACTATGGAATGCAAATGGTTTAAAACAAAACGAACCAGAGTTATTTCACCTTTTAATCCAAAGTAAAATTGACATCGCACTAATAACGGAAACTCACTACACTTCCAGTACTAATCACTTTTTCCCTGGGTTCTAAGTATACAAAGCCAACCATCCCGACGGAACCGCCCACGCGGGATCCGCCATTTTAGTCTCAAACCAAACCCAACACTACCCACTCCAAAGCCTCCAACTACCATCAATACAAGCAACGAATATCCAAATCGTACTAAATCATATTCCAACTACACTATCCTCAGTTTATTGTCCTCCTCTACCGGCAATAACGCCTCCTCAAATCGAAAACTTTCTAAAGTCACTTGGGCGCTCGTTTATCGCCGGTGGCGATTTCAACGCTAAGAACACACAATGGGGTAGCAGATTGACAAACTCTAGAGGGAGATTATTTCTTGACAACATTCAAAAACTGGGCTGCTCTTTTATATCTCCAAACGGTCCAACCTACTGGCCTACTCACATAAATCGCCAGCCTGACATTCTAGACTTCTTTCTCACCTCAATTCCAAAACACATAAGACATAAAATTCAAAATAGTTGTGAAATTTCATCAGATCATACCCCGGTCATTCTTGAAATAAATGGTTCAACAACCTGCAAACCTCCCCGATCCACCCTCGCAAAAGGTCCTGTCAATTGGGAAAAATTCTCCACCATCTTAGAAAATAACACAAACTTAAAAATCTCTCTAAAAACCAGCAGTGAAATTGAAATAGCGTCCCAAGACTTTGTCAACTCAATAAAAGCAGCGATCTCTGACTCATCCTTTACTCCTAATCCAAACAAACCACCAAATTCAAATCAATACGATATACCTCTCAACATAAAAACCCTAATTATCGAAAAGCGTCGTGCACGCTCACGCTGGCAATACACTAGACTGCCATCCGACAAAAAAAGATACAATTACCTGTCCAATACCATAAAAACTAAAATTCGGATCCACAAATCTGAGTTATTCAAACACAAATACGAATCCTTATGTTCTAAAGATGGATCCTTATGGAGAACCACCAAAAATATTTTAAAAATAAAAGATCTACCTTTCCATTTAAAAAAAGCAGACGGCACCTTAGCCTTCTCGGACATTGACAAAGCCAACATTTTTGGTAAACACCTATCCGAAATATTTACTCCTCATCACGATATAACTCCTGAACCAAGTCACTTAAAGCAAATTATAAACTTCCTAACTAGCCCGCTACCAATGTCACTCCCTACCAAACACACATCTCCCAACGAAATAAAAAACTTAATACAAAAGTTAAAAATCAAAAAATCACCTGGACATGATCAAATAACAAATAAAATACTCCAAAACCTTCCTAAAAAATCAATAGTTCTTCTCACACACATTTTCAATTCTATGTTGAGAATGTCCTACTTTCCGTCAATCTGGAAATTATCTGTAATCATCCTTATACATAAACCCAACAAACCAAAAAATGAACCCTCCTCATACAGGCCAATAAGCCTTCTACCAGTATTAGGGAAATTATTTGAAAAAGTGATGCTTAAACGAATTAGACCCATTCTCAAGTTCCACAAAATTATACCAAATACCCAATTTGGTTTCAGAGAAAACCACTCCACAACCCACCAGATCCACCGAATTGTCGACAAAATAGCCTCGTCGTTTGAGACCAAAAACTTCTGCCCAGGAGTATTCTTAGACGTATCACAAGCGTTCGACCGTGTCTGGCATACCGGATTACTCTTTAAGCAAAAAATTTTCCTCCCGACTCCACTCTACTTGTTGACCAAATCATATCTACATGACTGCTTATTTCTCGTCCGCCAAGGAGACACCCTCTCATCACAATTCAAAATCTTAGCAGGAGTACCTCAAGGAAGTGATCTATCATCAGACCTCTCCAACATATATACAGCTGACATTCCCAACTCTGAAAATACACTGATAGCCACTTACGCTGATGACACGGCAATCCTCTCATCCCATCCCGATTCCACAACAGCATATCAAAACCTCCAAATTCATCTTGACAATATTTCACAATGGTCAACCAAATGGAGAATAAAAATCAATACAGACAAGTCCTTTCACATTCCTTTTACTTTAAAAAAAGCTGTTCTTCCTACAATCTATTTTCAAAACAATCCAATCCAAACCACAACTCAAACCAAATACTTAGGTCTAATTTTAGACAAGCGTCTAACATGGGGCCCACACCTCAAAATTAAAAGAAAGACTCTCAACACCAGACTTCATCTACTACGACCTATCCTCAAGTCCAAACTCTCTATTGACAACAAATTACTATTATACAAATCAATGCTAAAACTTATCTGGGCATATGGCATACAAATTTGGGGATGTGCCAAACCTTCCCAAATACGGACCATACAAGCCTTCCAATCTATTTCCCTTCACCTAATAACATCCGCGCCATGGTACGTCTCAAACCTCTCACTTCACAAGGATCTTAAAATTGAAACAGTCTCCAAAACAGCCAAAAACTACTACAAAAAGTTACACACCAAAATAGCTAACCACACAAATCCATTGATTTCCAACTTGGCCAGTGAATTCATGCCTAATAACCCCCTCGTCGATTAAAAAGACACTGGTGTCGTGATCTCCTAAATCTCGACCTGCACTAATTGAAAAAAAAAAAAATTAATAAAAAAATAAAAAAAAATAAAATTAAAAATAAAATAAAATAAAGCTCTCTCCCCCAAGTTAGAGGGTATCCACACTGGTGGACCTCACTCCTCACGCCATTCACGTTATACCTACCTTTTTTTTTTGTCATCATATTTACTTATTGTATGTATATAAATTACAGATTGTAAATATTCTATTTTATCTAATAAAAAAAAAAAAAAAAAAAAAGGATTTCTCTGGTTTTGCCAAGCGCGCCTGGCATTGTGTTTTTGTTGGATTAATGTCAATATGAAAAGTTGTAAGGCACCTTGATTATTTTGAATTTGATTTGGGGGTGTAGTAACCGAGCACACACACGTACAGCATTAGTAGCGATTTCAGAGAAGTGTTCGGCCATTTTGTCTGGGACAGTAGTTATATTATTATGTATATTTAATTTTTTATTTATGTAGTCCGAATAAGTGCACCAGTTAGGTTTACCTTTGAACAGTGAGTTATTTGGGCGGTAAAATTTCAATGTAGAATTTAAATGTATTTTAACTGGATTGTGATCCGAGTCAAGTTCAGAAAGGGATTTTTGTGCGACGCTGAATTGAATTGATTTGGTTACTAGAATATCTAAATTATTAGGAAGTCTATTCATATCTGTTGGAAAATAAGTTGGTGTGCTTGGTGCAGATATTATACATTTTGACAGTTGTAAGTCTGAAAAATGAGAAGGAAAATATTGATTTTGCAAAAAAAAAGCCTTAGACGTAATTATTACTTATAAATAAAAAATATTTGGGTAGGTAATAAAAATTATACACAAGCCGCAATTTACATATATATAAAATATAGCCAGGCCGCAGTTTACGTATGTACAAAATATGCCTGGGCCGCAATTTACAGCGGACTCGTTACCTACATATAACTTTTTATTTCATCAGCTTTGTATGTTATCGATAAAGTGTTGATTGTATGGTAGGCATTAATATATATCCGAGCATATCAACTATCAGTAGTATCATTAAATGTATTATTATATTAACTTAAACAAACACTTATAATAAACAACATATATGTAATATCTTCATGATACAGTTTTAAGGCGGTTGAAAGTGGACTGTTTTTAAGGGCTTAAGTATAGGCAATATGTTATATTCATTGGGAATTGCTGTGTGTGTGTGTGTGTGTGTGTGTGTGTGTAGTAACTGATCATTAATGTGCGTGAGTTCCCCAAACGCGTAAATATTGTTTTATCAGTAAACAGTTCAACAATAAATTTATAACCGTCACAGCGCGCGTTGTATTGTATCCTTGTCCAGTATTGTAACCCACGTATTGCTGTAACCCACGTCTGTATTTATGCACACCGACGATGAATTTTTACATTCAGTTGTTATGACTTCTAATTTGTTGCACATCATACACTTAAAAATAAATTCGGAATAAAAACCATTTTTTTTTTTTCATTTATTAAAGTAAGATCTTTAAATGAGCAGCCAAATAGTGGGTGGTTGCTTTTCTGAATCGAATCAAATAAATGATTTATACTAACAATACGTCTACCGCCACAAATGAACCTAGTGAAAAGAAATTAGAAAAGTATATTTATGATATGCAGTCTTGTAAAGTATTCGAATACAAGTATTTGGATACTAGTATTTAAGTACTTTTTGAAGTATTTATATGGTATTCTAAATACAATTTTTTTATGTATTTTTTAAGTATTTTGAATACTTTTTTCCTATTGTTATTGATTTTTTCTATTGTTTATTATAGTACCAAATTAATTTTATTTTTTTTTCAAAATTCACTTTTACTTTATTGTTAATAAAAAAACATAAAATAAAAAATTAATTTCCTACATAACACAGACAAGGAATAAACAAATCCAAACATTTTATCAAAATGAAAATTGGACTTCTGGAAGTGTATTTTTTTTTTTTTGCTTATTGATCTAAATGCACGAAAAAATGACCCACTTTCAACCGCCTAGGAGTGCCTTAACAATAATTACTTAAGTAATTATAACAAATGCACTAACCAAGGTGTATGTAAAACTATAATTTGTTTATTAATGTTTTTCATTTTTACCCCTTTTAACCATTTTAGGCCTGTAGAGGTTGAATTTAGAAATATCCTTAGGAGTTTTTTACATCATAAAATTAAATTTCTGACTAAATTTCAAATTCATAGCTTCAATACAATGTAAGTAGCTTCAGCGGAAAAGGCTTGGATTAAAAAAATCCTACCAAATATAATGTTTAAACCCTATATAACTTTGTTATACTCTCTTTCTGAAGATATGACCAAAAAATTACATTTTCAATGTGAAACACCTTTAGGGGTTTAATTTTGGGAAATATATTCTTAGGGAGGGAGTCAGTATATCATGAAACAAAACTACTGTCTAAATTTTTTTATCATGGCTTCAGCAGTTCAGGATAGCTGATTATTTTCATTTTTATCCCTTTTAACCTAGGTAGAGGTTGAACTTGGAAAAATCCTTCCGTAGTGGATGTCTACAACATAAAATGAAACTAATGACTAAATTCATACTAATAGCGTCAACGGTTTCGGCTAGGCGATGATGAATCATCCAGGACAAGTCATATTATACATAGAGATTTCCATAATAAAAAATATATATATACGTATTGTAATTTTTTCGAAAATGAATTCAACGCGTTACTGTAGAGGGGTCATAATGGTGAGTAGACGACAGTACCTTACGTACTATTATATTGTACAGTAGAAGGTGCGTCTTCGATGACCGTCGGTTAGGTTAGATAATTCATCGACTTTAGTTTTTTTCACGCGTTAATTTTAATTTTAATAGATATGATGCTGACATCAGATTTGTGATTTAGCCACCCTCCTCCCATGTAAAGTACCGTAAAGTACCCCTATGGTCGGCCGAGTGTAATACTTACCGCTAGAATTCGGTAAATCGTTGATAAATACGAGTAGTAGTCGAAGCCATAGCAGTGCAACCTGAAGAAACGTTATTACGTATATGATGACATTTAAAAGGAGGGGAAGAGAATAATTAGATTTTAACAACTGTGAGGCAAAATCTTCGGCACAATTTACCGAGGTCGACTTTTGCGTACACAGTTGTCCTGTTTGCCTAGGTGATTATTGTTATAAATGAATATCGAAATTTTCTCCGTTGCCCTGTACGAGCGCGTGTGGTACTAATAAGACACGGGCGGCACGGTTGGAGGTGAAAATGGCAAAAGGAAAAAGGCATACCGGAGAACCGTCGGTCGGCCCAGGAACGTGGTGCGTCTCCTTGCGCATGGGCCGGTCCGGATAATGAAACATTTTTTTCATCACTCAAAATAATAAAATCTTAAATTTTCAATGGATAACGAATGATTACGTGATATAATGGTTATAGCAGAAGAAAGAGGAGATGATAACAAAATAGACTTAGACGAAGCAGTAAATAAATTTTCTAAACTAAAAAGTAAAAATTATAATTTAGAGTATCATAATTAATTAAAAATCAATGTGCTCCGTGTGCAATATTGTATTATAATAATATATTAATAAATAAAATATATTTTAACTGAGAATAAATTGCATTGGTTAAATGTAGATAAATAATAAATATTTTTATATCAATAATCAAAGGGGAAAAACTTGACTAATAATTTGAATTCATTAAAATAGTGTATATGTCGCATCCATTTAAAGAAATTATTCATTTCAAGAAAAGTTATCCAGTTCATGAAATGGACACTACATTTTCACGGAATTTTTTTCATCAATTGGCCAGCCACTTTATGAAATAAAAATATAATTATTATTTTTCATCTGAAAATTACTTTATTTGACTTTTCAATAATATTAAAATGGTAAATTGTGTAACTTACCTATTTAATATAATTCTAATAAAATTATTATCTGATTTATGACCGAATTTCGATCTGCAATTGATCTTGTTAATATATATCTTTAATACGTATAATCTTTGTGTATAGCGGTGTAATGGTTGGACTTTGGAAAGTGAATCAGTACGTACAATCTTATGCGTGAATGTTCACTATCATTTTGAAATGGAATTCGATCCGAAAGTTTGATTTTAGAAAAAACTGAACGTTTATTATAAAAAAAAACCTGTGATGAAATTCAATGAATCATTGAAGAAATCACAGGAGTTAAATCTAATACGAAAGAGATACATATTTAATCAGGAAAATGATATAGTATATACAGTGTGTAATCACTAACTGAGAACACTTAATATCTTTGCGTAGAGTCCTGCAATTTGAATTCTGATTTTTCGTTGGTTTTTATGACATAAAAATGTGTATTTTTATGAGTTTTTAATTTTTTTAACTTAAATAGATATGCAAATGCACTGTACAATTTTTTTTTAGGCAACTACCTATTTTAACCACTAATTATTTTTGCCTATTTTTTAATGAATTTTGGTAGTCAAACCAACTTTCAAAGTCCAAAATTGACTAAGTTACAGCAATTTAACTTAAGAACTGCAAAATGTGCACGATTTTCAATTTTTTTGACTGTAACTCTGAAAATAATTATTCTAGTATTGCTTAGGCTTGATATTTTCACTCCTATTTATTAAAGTGATATATACACATTATTATAATTTTATTTACTGTATAATTTTCACTTTAATTTAGGTATGTAGGGGAGAATGGGACAAGTTGGTTATGTTAAGGTTCAAATATTTATTTTTCTGTAACTGTTTAATTTGGAGGTCTGAAATTTTGTATAGACGTTGTTTAATGTCTTTAGAATAATACTCAAAAATATTATGACTTAATATTCAATGGGTTAGAATTTAATTGAGTTCTATTCTATTTTTTAAATTTCGTCATCTTTCCCCGTGACTGGGGTAAGTTGACTTTGTATTGGGGCAACTTGACTATATTTGTTTAAATTAATTTTCGTTACTTAAAAAAAGGTTTAATCTTCAACAGGCAACATAATATAACACAACAAATTAGTAGATGTATTGTATAACTTGTTTTTAATAATTTTAGAACTTTTAATAAAAAAAAACTTCTTTGTGTTAAACAAATAACATCTAATTTGTAAGTAGATAGATATGTTGGTAAAATGTGTCTTTAATAAAATCAAAATCACTTTCAAAACACTTTTATTAATCAATTAAATAAAAAACAACTTATACCTAACCATCAAATGAGTAATAATTACTTATAATTACATTTAATACGAAAATATTAACAGCTCATAGTATAAAGGTTAGAGGCAAGTGAACGAACTCGTCAACTTACCTCAAATGAAAATTATACAAAACAGATATTATTTTTGTATTAAAAATTCAACAGATTTGTAATCGTACAGCAACTAATAGAAAGGTTAGAATGTGCACTAAATTTATGTATTGAATGAACTTAAAAAATGTTTTTTTTTTTTTTTCATAAAACCTTATTTTCGAACACCCATTTATGATAACATTACCTCCAAAAACAGTAAAATTATAACAAACCACGCGCGTCTTATCAGATAAATTTGTTAATCAAAATATTAAATAATCACTTCTACAAACATATTCTTTCTGTGATAATACACTATCAGATTAAATTTTATCATTTTAAATTCGAATTTGTCAACTTACCCTACTCTCCCCTAATATAACTTATAGTAGAAAAAACGTAAATAAGCAGACATATTGTTTATTTCGTGACATTCAATGGATCTTATGGAATTTTTCAATTATTAACAACAAATTTAATTCCTATTTGAGTTATAAGTTTATTTAGTTATTGATTAATTTAACGTATAAATTGTTCAAATTGCTGTCCTCCGTGAACAAAATATGATTTAGCGCAATGCACGAATTCTTTATTTGTTGCAGCAGTAATTTTTTCATCAGTCAATTGATTGCATGATTCTGTTATTTTGTCGTTTAAATGTTGAAAATTTATTGGAGGATCAGCATACACTAATGTTTTTAAGTAACCCCATAAAAAAAAATCTAGTGGCGTAAGATCAGGTGATTGTGGTGGCAATTCAATGGTGGTCTGTAAGTTCCTATCCATCGACTTTGAAACATATTAATATTCTAGATCGCTGATAGCTATATTGTGATAAATATATTAATAAATTAAAATTATTTACATTAATTTCTAATTTCTTTATTAAATACAAAAAAAATAATAATTTCAAAATAATTCTAAAAGTTCAATAATTCACAAGTGAGCAAATTTCCAACCACAAAATTTTGGTGCCCCCAAAAAATTTGCGCCCAGGGCAGTTGTAACCAGTGCCCCCCTTAAATTCGGCCCTGCTGGGGGTAATATATTATTCCTAATAATAATATTTTTCATTTAATTATAAGAATAGAAAAATTATTGATAAAATGAAAAAATATTTCAATAATGAGAATGAAACACTATTAACAATGTCTAATATTCTCTTTATATAATATTAATTAGTGCTTGCCATTACATGGGTACATGTGTTCTTATCTGAAACGGGATTAAGGTCCATGTAAATAAAATACACGTGTATTTGTAAATACTCATTCACCCGCATTACCCGTGTAGCTAACCCGACATTACTCGTGTATTTTATTCTCTATGTTTTTGTATTGTAATAATTGAGATTTTTACAGATATCGATGATGATCGAGATTATCTACGTGTTTATCACCAAACAATATTCACAGTTGCTGAAAAACTCATAGCCCGGGAAAATTGCGGACCCGACTCGGACAAAATATCATTTAGGGATGCAATTCGTATGTGCCGAAGCGATGGCATATATAGAAAACATTTTATATAAATTATAATAGAATAAGTCAAAATATTAAGTAATTATAAGTAGGTATAATAAAGTATTCAAGTTAAAATCATTTTTATAAGAATGAAATATCCACTTAGGTTTAAAAAAATTTCCAATTTCTGTGAAAACCAAACAAGATTCATACCAATATTTGAATAATTATATAATATACCTTTAATTACCCTAAATTAATAACTAAACGGGTGTCTGATAATTTACTTATCAGGTAATACATACAAGTTGGTATTAAGTACACGGGTAACGGGTATTAAATACACGTATATCAGTAAAACATACTCGTGTATTAAAAACACGGATATTAATAGATTTAATACACGTGTACTCTAATAACCGTGTATGACTACGACCCCTAATATTAATGCATATCTTATATTGTAGTTAGTATCTTTTTTTAGTATTGTTTTGACGACCAGTTGAATGAAAAAAACATTAGAAAATTGGATAAGGATTTTACGTCAATAAGAAATCAAAATGGCATTAGATTTGAAGAGATTAAAACTAAAATTCAGAAATAGACAAAATTGTATAAGAACATTTTGTCAAATGTTAAGTTATTTTATACTATATTAAATATACTTATTTTAGATCAAACAATCATTTAAACTATATTTAGGTAGACAATATTTAATTATATTATTGTATTAAATAATGTTTTTCAATTCCACAAAATTATAATATTGAATAGTTTCATTTAAAATATAAGCATTTTTTGGGCAGATACCTTAAATTATTTATATGAATGTTTAAAAAAAAAAAAAAATAGAGATAATAAGTATAATATTGTTATTTCCAATTTTAAGCTTATTTCTTGCTATTCTTGTCTTTATCATTTTTTTGATCTTTATCCTTAGAATCCTTACTGACAAGACCGACAGCTTGACGTACAGCATCGCTTTGCGGGTCAACCCCAGGTAAATTTTCCAACACACTTTGAATAAATTCAGGATCATTCATCACTTCTGAGTAGTCGACATCCATAGCTTCCTCTTTGGAATTCGGACCAGATGAAGATGCTTTTTCTTCAACTGCTGAATCTTGCATAGACATTTGCATTGCAAACGCTATCTGCTCTTCTTCTGTCATATTATTGAAGTCCACTTCAGATGCAGTAACAGCAGCAGCTGTAACAGCAGTAGATCCAGAAGTCGAGCCTGATTTCTCTTGTACAATCATTGGCTCATCTTCACCAGTTTCCATAGACATAGCCAAAGCACGTTCCAACATTGCTTCATCAGATGAAGCTATAATCATTTAAATATAAATTTAGTTCAATATTATTTAAGGTTAATTGCAGTATAATTTATAGAAGACAATAAAGATATTATTATAATAAATCTGTATATGATTTACCAATAAATGGCCTTAAAATTAGATAAATTATTATTTGAAAAAACGTATCTACTCAGTAGCAACTAACCCTCAGAGTATTATTAACTTTTAAGAGGACATCACAACTGCAAGTGTTGTCTCCATCTGACATACAAACAACATAACAAATTTGCGTTGAGTGATTCAAATGTAGTGAAGTTAGCTTTAATATTAGAGTAAACTGACCTATAATCAAACTTCTAGGGAAGAATATTATCTGTGTATTGTTGGTCGGTTTTTCTGATATTTTAATTTTTTAGCGAGTTATGATGTTTTTTTAAGTGTTATATTTAACATACTCATAACACGCTTAAAAATTAAAATATCAGAAAAAACTTGTGATAACTTAATATTTTCCTTTGAAGTTTGATTATAAGTCAGATTACTCTAATATTAAAGCCAACATCACTACATTTAAATCACTCAACACAAAATTGCTGTGTTGTACTTATGTCAGACGCGGGTCCTCTTAAATTCTTTTAAATACATTATATAATATGTATATTGGTAATAAAGCTAACAATTATATTTATTAGCTATTATAAAAAAAGAAATATTGAAATTAAATAGATTATGAGACATAAAAAAAAAAGTATGTATATATTATTCACATTTTAATATTTTGCTTGATTAAATATTTTAGATTATAATATTAAATTAAACCAGAAAAAAATATTTTATTGGTAGTTTTAAAAAAGCACAGACATCAAAAAATTTAATTTAGTTTAAACATTTCAGCTAGCATTATCATATCTGTTAGAAACAATAAATTTAAAATAAAAAATTAATTTTTTTAGAAATGTTAACGCACAAAATAACTAGAAAAAAATATTATAAGGAAGAAAATATGAATTAAAGACTTAAGGGGTATTAAATAAATGATTAAATAATAATTTCAATATTTAATTAAATAGTTAGATTCTTTTTTATTATTCATATATGTGTGAAAATCCTTAAATACTTTAAAAATAAAAATGAAGCTAATTTTCTTACTCTCATTAATAGTTTCTGGACGAGAAGTTGAAGCATCAGTACCAGAAGAAGCTTGACCTCGACGAGCCTCTTGCTCTTGTCTAGCTCTTTGTTCTTCCATTGAAACACGTAAGGCCTTAAACAAAAAAGATATAATACATTTTATTTTTTCAATTGAAAATATTAAAAATATTTACCAAAGCTAATTCAGGATCTTCATTAGGATCAACTCCAAATTCATATCCAGATCCACCAAGACCAGCTCCACCAGCACCATCCTCTCCCTGAATAACTGGGGATGATACTAATGCCTCAGAGAAATGTGAACCAGGTGGTACAGCAATAAGATGACTACCACCACCATCTTTGCCATTTAATGTATTAACGAAGGCAGTTAATACATCAGAATTTTCTGCCTAAAATATTAAATAAATATTAATTAATAATTAAATTTATCATTTATTTGAACTAAATAATTTTTACCTCTTCGCCAAAAGAAACAACATCTACATTAACCTTTTCTTTCTTAAGTCTTTTAGCTAACTTAATAATTTCTTTTTCATCCAAACCTACAGGGCTGCCAATAAATGCTACAATACGCATTTTATGGTTTTTTCCTTGACGATGTTTCAATGCCAACTGTAAAATTTTTAAAATTTTTTTAGTAAAATAATTATTTTTAATAACAGTTTTAATTGTTAACTATTTCAAAATATACATTACATGTGCAATTCTAATGCCTGTAGAAAAATTTATGTTTCCGTTGGGCTGCACTTGATGTAATTTAGAAAGAATACGACCAACATCAGCTGTCAAAGTAGCTAATACACGAGCACTGAATAAAAATAAAACCAAAAATATTAAACAAGTATAAATAAATATAACTTAGAGTGTAACAGGTAATAATAATAATATCATACTTAGCCAAAGTTAATAGACCAACATTATTCTCTGGATTTGAACGAGTCTTAGAAAGACACACCAAGTTAACAGCATCCTGTTGAGCTTGTAGACGAGTAGGCACAAAGTCACCATTACGCATATAATCACTGTTATCAACACTATAAAATTACAAATATTATAAAAAATAATATAAAAAAATAAATAAATCATATTGGAAATAAGTTTATAAATAGATTATCTATTCAAAATTATTGTAATTATTTATTGCTAAATTGTTATTATGTGACTGTATTATGTCTGTCTGTCAATTTTATCATAAAATTAAATGTAAAAAAAGTACCTTTTTAAAAGTAGTCCAAATGTATATATATATAATATTTATGTTCAGTATTTCTTTTTCATATTATAAACTATGTACAATGAATAGGTACAATTATAATTTTAAATTCACTTAACGAAAATAATTAATATGAATGAAAAATAATAATATTTTAATCTTATTTAAATAAAAAAAAAACATTATAAATTCTAAAAATAATTATTTCAATTGCAATAAACTGCATTAACATTATATTCACAAAATCAATTATAAAATTCAATATTGAGTATTCTCCAAGTGTAATAGATGAAAAATAATTTGAAAGGATATAACTTGATTGTTTTTTTAGTTTGTACAATTAAGTACAATTCAATCAAAATAATTAATTAAGAAAACATTTGAATATTGTGTTTATTGATAATATAATTTTTCAATAAGTGAGATAAAACCACACAAATTAATTAAAACGATAATTAAAAGAAAAATTAATTTGTTCATATGTTGAACATTTGTTTAACTACGACAATAGATTGATGGACAACCAAGATACAAATGGGTATTTAGTTTCATTTCAACGTTACTTGCACCGCAAACACAGAAGCACAAACATAAAACAATTTTCTCCAAAACAAATACCATAAGCAGGGGTGTATTGGTACGTATACACGGGTATACACCATATACCCATCTACAGATTTTCGATTTTTGGTGTATACCTAATGTAAAATATTATTTTTCGAGAATATGCTCCTAAAATAACTCCTAAACCAAATAAAACTTATTTGTACTTATTTTCCACTAGTTCATTGGAAAAGATTGTTATGAACTATGAAGTTTGAATTAAATATTTATATGTTGAAGATTACAATGTACAGTTTACAGTTTAATGTATTTTAAGTTCAAGTTAGTAAATAATATTTCGAAAATTAAATGTTATTCATTTTAATATAGAGTATGAACTTACAGCTCATGATTCATAAATCTCTACCGAACAATTTATAACGCGACAAATGTATATCTTATGATATTGTATTTTATAGTCATATTAGAAGTTATTAACATGTAAGGGGTTAATTTAATTTATTCGAGTTTAGAGAGAAAAAAAATTATCGAACGGAGCACGAACATTTTTTTAGTATAAATATACATAATTTATTAGTGAGTATACCCATAAATATGTTTACCAATACACCACAGACCATAAGATATACTCACCATATCATTGTACTTTCAAGAACCATGTTGATAAATTTCGTAGGTAAGTATTGAATTCGAGTAAAATTAAAATGTAAAAACTCTAAAGTACGATCCCAACAAATTTTCGAGTTCTAAGCAAATTGCTAACTCATCGAGGCATTGTTATCAACCGATAAGAACAAAGTAATAGTGATAATATACGGACAGTGTAGCCAACAAGCTAAACAACCGTCGCTTTTTCACTTGCCTCAACCATGTTCCTATAACGTGATCAGTCGGACATTGTTGTACGACGTACAATTATTATAAAAAAAAAATCAATATACATAGGTATATTATGAATATGTAGATGATTTCTACATGAAACATTTATCCATCGCTATCGAATAAGAAGTAAAAATAGAAAATGGGTTCTAGTGGGTACATTAGAGCAGTGGTATTCAATCGATGGGTCACGACCCAATTTTGGGTCACGTAAGCTTTAAGATTGGGTAGCCATAAATCTTCTGTTTAAAATTTAAAAAATTAATATTCATATACAGTAAAACCTGTTTAAGACGCTCTCCCTAAAGACGATTTCCCGGCTAATACGCTCATTTTTAAGAGTCCCTTGATTTTGACAACATTTAACATGTAATTAACTCTGGATAATAAGCTCGTCTTGTCAATAATATTCATATAAAAATATGAGGTATATACATATGCATTGCAGATGCGTAGGTATAGATTATTAATGGGGGGGGGGGTTAACTTGAAATTATTGTAGTAGGTAATAGAAAAAAAACATATATGGGTACATTAAAAAAATTCTTTTTATATTATTATAGTTATTCAAAAAAATTAAATGTTATACAAGTAAATTTAATCTCTGTCTGCGCTGTGCTAGTTTGTTTATGATTTCTAATAGATCAACAATAACATCTCTATATACAAAGGCGCCCATAGCAAAATTCTCAAAGGGGGAGGGGGGTCAACATTTTAAGTTATCAATCTATTCATAAATAGGAATGATCCACGGTATAGGAAAAGCCTTATACATTTACATTATACTATTACATTATATATATCAAACTGGAAAACTATAAAATAATAATTATTTAACCAATTTACTTTAAAAGTAATTTATTAACATTTTTATTTAATTAATAATATAAATTGGACACTTAAAACATTAGTTATATTTATTCAAATATTAATTTATAAATATTATATAAATATTATGGTGGTGTACATACATACACATACATACCGTATTTCTGGAAATACACAATATTTTAAGAATTGATAATTATTCATAAAATAGAAACAAAAGAGCGTACTGTTATTTATAGCTGATAACCTGATTTTCCTAACTAAATAAATAGATTTTTCATAAACAAATTATAGGTTTGCATATATAATATATATTAAATTAAATTTTTAAATTCTATTTAAATAAATATATTTTTATCATAGTAAACAATTTTCCAAGATTTTGACATTTTCCAGGGGGGGTACATGTCCCTTCTTTGCGCCCCTCTATATGGGGGCCCTTGTCTATATATATTTAGAAGAACTAGTCCAGTTAGTCGCTCTTGACCAATAGTATTTCCTAAATACGTCTTTAAGCGTTTTAATGTTGAAAAAGAACGTTCTGCACTGGCCGTAGAAACAGGAAGAGTTGCCAAAATTTTAAGAATAGTATAAATGAGAGAATAAAATTGTTTATCACATTTTTCCAATGTTTTAATTGCTTTTAATTCATTTAGATCATCACTTCTTCCTTCCCAGTTCTTGGTCCATAGTTGATACTCACACAAAAGTTTTTCATTCGGCAGATATATCTTATGAATTTCTATCAATTTGTTTTTAGCATCATTTTTATTTTTAATAAATTTTGGTAGTAAGATTTGGAGGTTATCAATCTTTTCATGATGGTTAGAAAATCTGGCAGCTAGTTCACTTATCACATGATCAATAAATGGATAGTAAACATTTCTTTTATAATATGTTTCGGTTGTTTCGACAGGAGTATTGCTTCGTCCTTTTTGTCGGTTTGTGGTTCTAAGTGCTGTAAGCGATTCAATACCTAATATTTTTTTAGAATCAGTCACAATTTTTAAAAATTCCTCATCATTTCGTGTAGCTTCGAGTGTTTTTTTTATGGCTTCTACATATATACATGTTTCAACTAAGTCAATATTTTGAGTTTGAAGAATTTTATTAAGGTTTGCTATATAGGAGAAAACTTTTCGTAAAATGAGCAGTGTTACTACAAACTGTGAGTTTTCTATTGCTTATTGTTATTGATAAGCTTGTGATGCACATTCTCTTCGGCTGTCTTGTAGTGCTTGCAGTGCTTCTGTTATTACAAAAAACATTTCAGCAAATCGTTCTACTGCCAAATGTTTTTCAGTCCAACGGGTTTCGCAAAGAGAAACAAGATTCGATTGAGTAGATCCTACTGACTCTGCTATATCTTTAAGAAATCTATCATGAAACGAGGATTGCCTAAAAAAATTTATTAGTTTTAATTGTACCAATACAGTTTCGGATCATCAGAATTTCACATAAATGTGTGACAAAACCAAATTTAAAGTATGGGCTGCGCAATAAATGAACTGAGCTTTAGGATATTTTTCTGAGATAATTGTACGTACTCCTCGAAATTGACCACTCATCACAGCAGCACCATCATATCCTTGGCCTACTAGCATCTCCAAATTTAATCCAAGAGTCATTATACATTGTATGATGGTGGTGGCCAACGCTGAAGCTGTTACATATTTTACATGCACAAACTCTAAGAGATCTTCTCTGATGAATATATTGTCTGCAGAAAAATCGTCTACATACCGAATGCATATAGCTAATTGCTCATGCCTCGATATATCTTGCGTTTCGTTTTGTTAAAACCAATTACACGGTAAGTTAATTATCTTTTAAATTAAAACATCTACAATCTCAGGCACAGAAACTAGCATACTATTATGATAGATAATATCAAATCAAATATAAATACAGTTTTGAATTTTGATCCAGTGGTGATTTATTCTGAGCCTAAGGGTTTACTTGGTGTGATGTCTTACTTTACAAAAAAAAAAATAATAATAATAATTCTAGTAAGCATTAAAATATTTTAATTTAGAAAAATGTCATATGAATCTTATAAATTCTAATGTTTATTAAATTTTAAAATAAATAAATGATATTATAAAATAAGGACGGCTTTATAAAAAATAAAATAAAATTTAGAAATTAAATAAGAGTGTAAACAATTTTATCACCATCCCACTCAAAATGTTTTCACACGTCTATATGTGTTATAAGTAGAGGTTGGATTTTCATGATTTTACATATTTGTTTCTAGTCTATGCAGTTAAATGGAAGTGAGAAATCTTTACGGTTCATGAAACACAGAAGTCACAAGAAAAAATTTACTTTGTATAAAAAAACATATTTTAGGGGTTAGAGAATATTTGAGAATATTTTTGTAATATCGGCATATAATGAACATATTTCACGTATATCAGCATTTTGATAAACACAATGTTCACTATATAAATGATTTATTTCTGGGTTTCTGAGTTTCTATAAAAATTAATCTCCAGGTATTCCTTATCGATTACGATAGGACATCGGTTATTTCGTTAGCTGTCACGACTATTCGTCTTCTACTAGTTGTCCATCTCGTCTCGTCTCGTGTCGATATCTGAGTGCGATATATTATTGTTTACATACTGTTTTTCCACTCGTCTCAAATTACTATAACATACAAATACTCGTATGCCAAAAACTTCAAACAATATAAAAAGTTTATTTGCTCAATTGATTTCATCGTACAATAACCAACAAACGATTTTCACGACAGATGGTGCAACCATTTTTTCTCAAGTTTGTAACAGAAATATTCCTTGCACCAAAAAATCACAGGTAACACAACATGTACATACGGCTGTTCACAAGAATGGTTTAAAACGTAAATTAAATACTTCATCAAAGCAATTATTTTTATCAGAAGCTATTCCCAATAAAAACAACGTAAATGATTTTAACAAAAATTTGTGTCTAGCCTTAGTAGCAGCTAGTATTCCTTGATATAAAATGTAAGTTTCTCAATTTCATACATTTTTAAAGAAATACATTGGCAAACATATACCAGATGAAAGTGCGTTACGTAAAAATTATCTCGAGCCATACTACCATAATACTTTAACGAAAATTAATAAAAATTTGTGAAAATAATATTTGGATTTTTATAAATGAAACTACAGATACAAACGGTCGTTATGTTGCAATTTTACTGGTAGGAATAATAAATCAAATAATCCGAATCACCCATTCCTCCTGACATGGAAAATTGGACATTGGAAAAAACTAATAATTCCACTGTTGCTCAGTTTATCAATGATGGACTAAAATTATTATAGCCATTGGGTGGAAATGACGAAAAAGTGTTGTTAATGTTATCGGATGCAGCTCCATACATGACAAAAACCGGTGATACACTAAAAGTTTTCTACCCAAATTTAATTCACGTTACGTGTGTAGCTCACATGATGAACAAGGTTGCAGAGAAGGTCAGAGAAATGTTTTCAAATGTTAACAAATTAATCAGTAATTTAAAAAAAGTATTTTTAAAAGCGCCATATCATGTCCAGGTGCACAAAGAAATATTGCCTAATGTGCCAATATCCCCAGAATCCGTATTAATTAGGTGGGGAACTTGGCTGGAAGCCGTTGTATTTAATTGCAATAATTTTGAGGGTTTGAAAAATGTTATAGACAAATTAAGTGAAGAAAAGTCGTCATTCAGTATTGAAAAATACAAAAATATGTTACACCTAAACTGTAGGGTCCTATAGTCTGTAAAAAATGATTCAATTTTTATTAAAATTAATTTTCTTCAAATTGTTACAACTATCAAAAGTTTGGAAAAATCAAATACTCCCTTAGTTGATATGATAAATATTATCGAAAACACTTTTACACAACTTGAGCAGATATCAGGAGAAAAAGGAGAAGTAATAAAAACAAAAATATTGCAACTTCAACAAAAAAACAAAGGATACAAATTTTTGAAAAATGTAGGATAATTTCTTAGTGGAAATAACAAAGTACAACTTCCGGAAAATTATTCACCGACTATGGTAGCCAACTTGCAATATTCTCCAGTGGCATCGGTTGATGTCGAACGATCCTTCAGCATCTACAAACCGACGTACTAAAATGACATCGGAACACATTGAACACTATATAGTAATTAATTGTTATTGTAAAATTAATTAAATTAAATATATTTAAAACCAAATAAGAGAATATATTGCCTATTTTATGTGACATATATGACATATATTTCTATAGAAACATCATATTTTAAGGATTTTAAGAGAATATAAATCCGACCTCTAGTTATAAGTATACTAATGTAATGAGTATCTGAAATGATTGAGAAATTTGCATTGTATCGTATCTTCAACGTATATAAATATATAAATGAATATTAATCTTATAAACAGAATCGAAATAATTTCTTCTTATTATATAAAAATAATTGAAGAAAATATACGAGAGTTAAGAAAAACATATGGAAATTGGAACTAATAAATCACAATATTAATTGAAAAATAAAAGTTATCTATATTTAATCATGTATACACTATAATTTATTAAATGTACCTACACACCTTTTTTTAAGACCCAGCTTAAAAGTATTGTACGCACCTTCTAAAATATAAATCAGCGCACGCCTATGGATTTATGTATCTCATTAATTTTAGAAATAATTATGGTCATACAAAATTAAGAGTCATTTATACAACGTTTTGACTGTAACGGGTTAATTTAATAATGATTACCTAATGTATTAGAGCAGATGCTAGATCTTAATCCATTAAAATACTTCCAGTACTTTTTAAATCAAATTAATTATATACTATATATCACAGCCCATAATCCAAACAATTTGTTTCATTAATGATCATATTGTGTATATTTTATCTTATGATTTTTATATTTTTTTATCAATATTATTTTATATTGACTAGTTTAAAGCGAAACTCTTGTATTTACTATCAGCAGAGTTAGTAACAAACAGTCTCCCTAATTACTCGTTTTATTAAAATAATTCATAATCACCCATGACTCGATAATTATTTGTTGTAAATATATAGCGTAAGTTTGACGTAGTTCTGTTGTCAATTTGGTTTTCATCAATATTATAATATAACTTATTATATGTTTAAGTGTCGACAATTTTATATTATTCTATATTAAAAACATGAATCGAAATTAAGTCTGTTGATGATTTATTGAATTATTTTCGTTTTGTAGGTAGGGAACTATATTATTACAACTTAGATAAAAATATTTGTTTTTAAATGTATTAAGCAAGATAAAAAATAAAAGTCAGTAGGATGATTTGGGGGCTTCTGGAACCACCACCGCCACCGCCAAGAAAAATGGTGTATAGTTGGATTTACCAGGTTATTATTACCTTCCTCCTTATTAAGGGGAGGGGTTAAAAAGTTTCGAAACCCGATTAATGTAACTGGATAGCCTTTTAAGCTAGATAAAATAGCACTTACTTGTTCTATGGTGGACGAGTCGATGTGTCAATGGGCTAATCACCTACGATCATTGTAGAGATAGAGTGAAAGTGGAAATCATTTGACACAGACACCGTATTCAAAGCTAATGATGGACACTCCTCGCACTCGGACAAACGACACAAAACTTAAAAAAATGAATGGTAAACAATCGCACTTAATTCGTCACAATGAACTCCTGCCCTCTCATCGGTGTGCACGTACATGAACAAGAGCTCCTTGCGCTCGCACTAGTGTCCTATGGGTAAGAGCGCCAAGGGAGGGTGTGTGTCTCTGTTTTACACGGATGTAGAGCGGGATGAACCTTGGACCGGTCCTTTGAAAATTTGACTAATTCAATTCTTCAATAGTTTATTGATGGGATAGGCCTTTATCATTTGAATTGTGTTGTTTATGCGCTTATGGAAAAAACCGTTATTCGTTGGTTGTTTACACTGTTACAACTTATTTTTGACATACAACCGGATGATGTACATCATTACATCCACCTTGCAATTTTTTTTGTTGTGTCCTCACAACAACGCTCTTTGGCTAGAGTGAGGGTGATATAAATGCTTACAAACATTTTAAAACGGAAATCAAAAGTGGAGAGTTAATGGCAAAACACAATAATACTATTACTTACTACCGGGATTTTTTATTTTTACAATTATGAAAGGACATCATTAATGGCTTTATAGTGAATTATGGTTAGGTTATATGTTTAAATTTAAAAATAATTTATGTTTATATTTAAAATGTATACGCATATAGATAAACATGTTCATATTTTTTTAATTTGTCTATTTGACAACAGAGATGGTATTATTGTACAAGATTTCTTATACATTAATATACATAATATTATTTTGTACATAGATTGACATAGGTGGTACTGGATTCTCTAAGAAGATATGGTCAAGAAACATTTCAAGTAAAATATTACACTATTTTATCTAAAACTTTAGAGGAGTAGCTTTTCTAAGCTACCATAATGTAAATTATTAAGGATATATAAAGGCTATATTCTGTACATCCTTTCAATAATAACTATAAGTTGTATAACTTATTTAGTATCTATAAAAAAATCAATTAAATATAGCTAGCAATATTGAAATCTTCTTTGTTATGTATTTAGGATTTTAAATTAACCCTTATCAATTAATTTTAGTTCTTTTAGTTAGTCTAATTAATAAGCCCCTTATTCATTTTTCATTTTTTTTAACACCCAAAATTTTAATTTTAATTATATTATTGTTCTTATATTAATTGTTCCTATAGTAAGTAAATTATGTATTTGATTGCACAAACATCATATAGAGTTCAGGCATAAGGACTCCTATTTTTAATTTTTCAGTATTTAAATGTTTTAATTTTAACTCGAATTTTAAATTTACTTTTTTTATCATTACATTTTTAAATCCAGCAATAGTAAAATAATTAATTATTTTCTATCATTTAAATAATATTATGATATAGCCTAAATCAATTATAATTTATTCAATTTTTATTTAAATAATTAATAATCTAAATTATAATACCAATTTAATTTTTATTTCAATTAGATGTATGTTTATTTTAATAAGTAGATAAAATAATTTAACAATGTTGAACAAAAACAAGTTAACATTATTTTAGGACTGACTCGAAAGAAAAGAAAAACAATATGTAACAAACATAGCAACCTTACATATATTTTGAACATCATTTTTCAGCTAAACAAATATTTAAATTCCAAATGTAATATATTTTGATAGCAATACCAACATCCTACATGTTACAATAGAAAATAAAAATATACTGTAATATTATTACATGATAATTATGTATTTTACATTTTACTTAATATATAAAAATATATTACAACAGAAAAAAAAAATATATTAAAAACTTATATTTTTTTACTTAAATTAATTTCTCATCTTAAACAACTGGTAATTTCATACAAAAAGTTGCAAATTTACTTAGAATTTGTTATTTTTTAGTTTGATAACTATTTAAATAATTTAACTTTGTATAGATACCTTCCGAATAATTACTATTCTATACTATCATTCTTGAGTATATATTTAAATATTATTTATATTTAATATCTGAAAAAGATTCGATTGAACAAAATGTTTCATTTATTGGTATCTAGATTAGTCTTTTCTTATTTGGTGTTACTGACGTTGTTGGTGTTGATGATACTGCACATCCACTAAAATATAAATATCGGAATACTAATCTAATATGTGTTCATTTTAATTTAATGAGCTTACAATGACATAGTAATCTTAGAGCCAGAAAATATTAAAGGATCATCATCTAACTGTTCTTCGAGTTATTTTTGAATTTCCATATTTTTATAGAATCTAGTATAAAAACACGGTCAATAGGAACTAATGTAGATGCCGTTGGAGTTGAACTAAAATATAAATTGAATACAATTTTACCTTCTCTAGTATGTTATACTAATTTACTTTATTTATATAATATTTATAATATTTACCTAAAAATATTTAATGCCGAATGGTTTCTTTCCAAATGTTTTTTTTAATTTGTTGTGTTTCCACTCGTTTTAACATTTTCAAAACAAATTTTGCATCTCAATGTCATTAAATTAATTACATCAAAATTAGTTTTAACGTTTTTATATAAATTATTTTC
Source organism: Sipha flava (assembly GCF_003268045.1). Lineage (NCBI taxonomy): Eukaryota > Metazoa > Arthropoda > Insecta > Hemiptera > Aphididae > Sipha > Sipha flava. The sequence continues at coordinate 930,341 of NW_020272813.1, forward strand.
CGACATATTTTCACACTTAAAGACATAAGTTACAATCACAGTGGACATGGACGGAATACAGAGAAATTATAATTATTTAATGAATAAACTTTATTTTTACAGTTGTCAGTGTATAAAGTACAAATATGTACATGTCTAATGGCATAGAGGATGTTCATAAATTCTCATTGTTGATTTGCCGTTTAGAAATAGGAAAACCAAAATATGTAATCTATTTTTATTTACATGGACCTGAATTAATTGAAATTTAAAAAAACCGGTATCAGTAGGGCTGAAATATCGATAAATATCGAAATGTATTGGGAAAGAAAATATCGATATTTTTTGCCCATCACTAATTATATACATTATATTATCTATATATATAAAAATCGATGTACATTTTAAATAAATTTTATAGCTCAAGATCCACCTAACCGATTTCGATAAAAATTTTAGGGCATATTAAGATTGATATTTAGATGGTTTCTGTGAAGTTTGTACGCTGTGTAATATGTGGTTCCGGAGTTATGGCCTCTTAAGTGTACAATATTAATCACGCACGCACGCACGATATTCAAAAATTATTGTTTTGCCATGGAGATATATATACACTCTAGGTGATTATTTTTTATTATTTGTTTCCGTGGCACGCGCGTCTATGGTAATATTTATTGGTTTGAGATTAAATGAGATTGATTTTTATTCAATTTGAATTGTATGGATTTAGGCGTTAAAAAATGCCACGACCAAGACGACAAAATATTGGCCGACGAGCACGTAATTATGTCGCCCAACAGTCTCATAGGAGATCTCAAAGTGAAGAGGCACATTTACAACGAAATGTTGTTCAACATTTACGAAATGAACATCGAACTACATCTGCAGGTCTGTCAGTAAATCCAGCATCAAGACGAACGTCACGAATTTCGCGTCGTGGACCAGCCATGGAATTTGCTGCATTTAATTACAGCAGTGAAATGGACTACAGTGAACATGGTCTTATTGGTGGAATGACGGTGAGATGTATACATTGTGCTGCAGCCAAATTTCCAGGTGAAACGGCTGGCATATGTTGTACTAATGGCAAAGTGAAATTGCCAGCATTCGAATCTCCACCTGATCCACTGCACTCATTGATTTTTGGAACATCACCAACGTCCAAGCATTTTTTGTCCCACATTCAAGAATATAATACTCCATTTCAAATGACTTCTTTTGGTGCGACAAAAGTTATAAGAGACAGTTTTATGCCAATGTTCAAGGTAATTATTTCATACGGAATATCTTTCGAAAAATGCAACCTGACCAGCAATTATTTTGATATTTTCACGAATTCTGATCCAATATCAAATTGTATTTCTCATATGTTACAGATTCAAGGGCAGATTTATCATAGAGCTGGTTCATTATTGTCATTACAAGTATGCGATTTGGATTTGGAGGAGCCGTGTTTTTCGCACGGGCAATTATACGTGGCCTGTTCAAGAGTTAGCACTCCATATTGTTTATTTGTGTATGCCCCAAATGGACAAACAAAGAATATTGTTTACACAAATGTGTTGGATTAATAATAAAGAATTTAGAAAAAATAAATGATTTTTATTGCATTTTTGTGTTGGTGCTGCGAAGCGCACAGGAGTCGGCTATTAGTTATTATAAAACTAATTTTAACTGTACAACCTACGTGCTATTATTTTCGTTTGAAAATTTACGTCGTTTATAGTATTTTATTCGTTTGTTGCTAGGGGATCGAAAAAAGAAAGAAGGTAAATAACAAGGCTGGGCATTAACGAGTTAAAAAGTTAAAGTTAAGTTAAAAAGTTAAGTTACTTTTAACTAAGTTATTTAACGAGTTACTTTTATTTTCAAAAGTAACTTCCAGCTTAACGAGTTTCTTTTTTTTTTAAACAACTTCTAACTTAACGAGTTAATTTATTAATTTGTCCTAATATAAATTTCATATATTTAAAATTATATTTTGATTTTTATAACTTATTGATATTATATATATAAAAATAATAATTGTGGGAATAACCAAATACTTTACGATATGAATGAGAGTGTTTTGCATTATTTCTATACTTGAAATTTCAATAGATATTAGAATAACGTGTATAAGTATAACTATCTACCTATATAAAATTTGGGAAACGATTTACGAGTAATATTAATAGTATTTGATAATAATATTTTATTTTATTCTGCTTATTCGCAGAAAATATGTATATATAATATATTATTATAAAACAAAAATGTTATAGGACCATAATAGGGGTAATCATTATTTTGAGAAAAGAAAAACATATTATTTAATTTCCTTGTATACAGAGATAATATACTCTTACTAATTTAATAGTTGTTTAATTTCACATAAATTACAAGTACATGGATAACTTGGCCTGCAGAGCAAATAATTCAATTTAAACCTAATGGTCTAATGTATTTAGGTTCTATAAATAAATGAACAAACTAGCCACACAGTAGGTCGATTATTATTAATATTATTTTATATTTATAAATTGGTAACGATTAATAGTCTACCTGTTAGTACCCGTTTATTATTATTTGTTCACAATATTTTGTTAGTATTGCTTCCTGTGACCTGTGGTGCCCATGGTTTAACGTGTGCTAATTTTATTATATTTTTTAATTATTTACTACGCGTTAATATAATTTGATTAATTTGAATACTCAGTTTTTTAAACAAATATTAAAATATGGATTTAAGTAACAACTTGGATAACAGTGATACAAATAGATCGAAATGGAGTCATTTAAAAAAATATTTTAAAGAAATGTCGCATAGTGAAGGCAATAGTAATAATAATAGTAACATTACATTTCAATGCCTGCTATGCATTCCGAAAACAAAAACGATCTCTACCTCAACAACTTCTAATTCAAATTTAAGAAGCCATATTAAAGTAAGTAGACATATTATTATTTATTAGTTAATAATTTACCTTCTAAAGAGTAAAGTACATATTCTAAATAGATAAAAATAAATTTTTTTTTATTATTTAACAATTGCAGCATATTCATCCTTGTCAGTTGTCTGAATTTAATATGTGTGGGAAAAAAAGGCTTAATATTGATAATAACCTTGTAACAAGCAAACAGTTAAAACTAGATGAAGTAGGAAAAATTACAAAAAAACTAAGCCAAACAGAATTTGACAAAGCCAATATCGAATTAATTGTGAGCACTGTACCACCCTTTTCTTTAATAGAGCATCCAGCGTTCATTAAATATTGTAAGCTGACATCCAATAAAATTCCAGCATCCCGAAGAAATTTTATGCGAAAAATTATAACGGAATATAATGATATGATTGTATTTCTGAAAGAAGAACTGTCCAAAATTAATTATGTGTGCATCACTGCAGATTGTTGGTCCATATTTCGCAAGTAAGTTAAATATTATTTTATGTTGTATTACAAAGGTGTGCCAAAACATTAAAATACACATTTATAATATACCGGGTATTCACCAATTTAGGGAACACTGAATTTCTCGGCTGGATTATGTTAGAATAAATCGAATTTGTTTGCGAGCTAGTGGTATATAAATACACATTTTCAGATAAATTTCAAATTTTATCATAATATTATAATAATTATTATAAACTGTATTATTTTAATTGTATAAATAATAATTGCATATATTAATATATTATAATCTATTGTTATTTTTTAAAAGGTCTTACATGGGGTTCACAGTACACTGGTTGAACCCAACAAAATTAGAGCGTGTATCAAAAGGACTTGCATGTAGGAGAATGTATGGAAAACACACTTACGAAAATTTAGCTGAAATGATTGACAAAGTATTATCAGAGTTCAATATTCAGAATAAGACAACTCTCATTGTGACTGATAATGCAGCAAACTTTTTCAAAGCTTTCAGGTGTTTATTTATTATATTTTATTAATGACTAGCAATGCAAGCTAAATATTCCTACACATTGCAATCTGCAATAATATTAATTTTAAAACCAGCCTATTTAGTAAAAACATTTTGTCAAAACTGTGAGGAGTATTAATGTAAAGTATTCAAATTTCAAATTTTAGGACTTTTTTTTTTTTAATTTTATATCAGTATTATATTATATTCTTTACACAATTAATAGAATCTAACTACAATATTGAATATCATTATTCATTATTATATGTTTGAACTTGTAGAGTCTATAATATAAAAGAATTGGATGAAAATGCTGCCATACAACCTTTCACTAATAGTAATAATCATAATAAAAGTAAGTTCACCATTATTTTACAATTTTTTAGTTTTATACATAACTACATAAGTATTATATATTTTTTTTAAATCAAGACGCAGAAGAAGAAATAGAAGATGAAGAAGAAGAAGAAGACTTATTGAGACCAATTAATACATCAAATGTACTTGAAAATGGAGTGGGTGATTTGTTTAATATGACATTACCTCAACATCAGAGGTGTGCTGCGCATACCTTGAATCTGATAAAAACTACAGACATACAAGATGCTGAAAAAGATAATGTCTACAAAATATTAAGTAGACGTGTGTTTGGAAAATGTCAAGCTTTGTTTAACAAACAGAACCAATCATCACAATATGCTGATCAGATAAAAAATGTAATAGGCAAATATTTAATTACTTCAAATGCTACTAGGTAATTAATGTAAATTTATATATGTGTATCCTTATGTATATTTAGCAATTTTGATAACTAATATTAGATCTATACAATTTATTAAATTTTATATAATTTTCAATTCTAAATTATGTTATAGATGGAATTCATATTATGATGCCATTAAATGTATTGTAGATAATTTGAACAAAATAGATGAAGTATTTTCCATAACATCATTGTCATCATTATCTAGACCACGTGAGACTACATTTTCAATTGAGTATTGCAAAGTATATAAGATATTTATAACTCTAAATTTATTTTGTTTCAAATATGTATAGATGTGTAGTAAAATACAATGGAACCTTGATAACTCGAATTGGTTAGGAGTGAAAAAAATTCGAGTTATCGACAATTTTACTTAAAGAGGTACGAGTTATAGAGGTTTCACTGTAGTTTATATATCTAGTATTAAAAATTATACCATATTAGTATATTACCATGTATAAAAATGTTTAGGTTATGCAGCCAATCGCAAAGGGTTTAGACATATTACAAGGAGACAATCATGTGTGTCTTGGGTATTTACTTCCAACATTGACTGCCATTAATAAATCATTAAAAAGTATGACTAATTTAAATTACTGTATGCCGCTAGTAAATGCTTTTAATAAAGGAATAGAAAAAAGGTATTTAATATTATTTAAAACTATTTGGACAAATTAAACATTATTATGTTTTGTGTTATAGGTTTCAAAGGTACATGATTTCTAGTCAATGTCAGATATCATCTGCTTTAGTTCCTAAGTTTAAGTTAAACTGGGCTAGCTTAGAAAAAAAACCAGAATTAAAGAAAAGTTGGTTGAAGCTTTAAGAGCTAGTTGTGAAGATACAGATAGCATAAGTTTCTCTTCGCAATCTTTGAGTCAAAATGATTTGTCACATCAAAATGCAACTGACACGGAGGATGATAATTTTTTGCTTTTTGAAGATGACCTGCATGAATCTCAGAATATTAATGATTCACAAAAAATAGTATCTGATTATTTATTAAACCCTAACATAAAATCTCCAAATGATTTCCCAGCATCATTAAAATCATTATACATTGAGTACAATACTGCAGTACCGTCATCGGCTCACGTTGAACGCCTATTTAGTGCGGGTGGACAGCTTTATAGTAGGAGAAGGGGTTCTATGTCTGATAAGAACTTTGAAATGGCATTATTGTTAAAGTTCAATAAATATTTTATTGAATAATGATAATTATTAATTAACATTATAAATTTATTTGTATCCAATATATATGTGTAATTTATTTAATTAAATCCTATTAACAAATTTAATAATTACAATTTACAAATTTAATGGGTATTAACAAGAAAAAAAATTTTTAAGTTAAGCCATCATTTTAGAAAACATGTAGGTAAAATAATACATTGAAATAATTTATTTGTTTTGTTAGATTTTATAATTGATTGAAGTATGTAAGTAGTACTTACTAAGTACCTACTGTAATTAATACAATTACATATGTTTATTGAAAATAGTTAGACTTCCATTATATTGTGTTATTTGTTAAGCTTTGATAAAAATGTATGATAATATATTGTACATAAAAAAAGAAAATTAACTTATTTTTAACTAAGTTAAGTTACTTTTTTTTCAAATTAACTTTTAACTTTTAACGAATTAAATAAATAAAAAAACTAACTTTTAACTTTAAACTTAACTTACATCTTTCTGTATTAACTTAACTTAACGAGTTAAAATAATTAGTTAACTTGCCCAGCCTTGGTAAATAATAAACATCTGATTTAAGAATTGCATTTAGAGAAAGCAATAACTGCACACGGGCGAATTCTATATATGGGCTACGAAGTGCACGGGTTCAGCTAGTATTATATATATATATTATAATTCACACTGTCATCTGTGTTTCAGTGACTTTAACGCACGCTAGAAACATTATTCAGTTTTCTTCCACTTCTCATTGACTGTTTTTGGTGGATTTTTTAGAAACTTTAGAAACTTTAACGCTGGTTACTTTATAATAATAATCTCCTTCTCCTATAGTGTACAAGTGTCTCTTTTTTTGTTGATGATGTGACTTCGCCAAAAGTACCCGACGCCAGGGCTTATTCTAAGGATTTTTATCTACTGCCCATACACACTGAAAAGTTAGTTTTATGAAATTTATTTGGATTATATTATTTACCCTCTCCCCAAATAAATTGCATATTGATATTTTAAAATTTTGATCATTACGTGGTAAAATATTTAAAAAAATACGAATATTTTCCGTTATACGTATACCACTATTTAAATATAAATTTCATAGATTAATCAATAATCAAAGTAGCAAAGATTGTAAACTTAAATAATTATTACTTATTATAATAACCTATATGTACCTATAGGTACTAGGTTGGGTTTATAAATTACACAAATTTCAAATACTCAGTAGAAATTCAATCATTCTGTAAGGAAAATTATATTTTTGTAAGGTACCTATACTCATAAAGTCAATTGCCCTTTTAATTTTTCCTACTACTCAATTTGGGTCGTACTGCCCGTTTGAATAAGACGTACCCAACGTTAGTTCAAAAACTGGCACTACACGTACTAAAAGGTTCTCAAGTTCTACTTCTAACGAGGATTTGATGAATATTATTCTGTTTTTCAAATCTGAAATCTTTGCTTTTAATAAAGAATTTTCTAGCTCACATTCATTCTAATTTAAAAGTTTTAAAGCAGAAATAATTAAAATCTCCAATTAGATGAGTGATCTTAAAAAAGAAAATGCAATATTAAAAGAGGAAATTGGAACGTTAAGGTGGTTCCAGTCGGTAATTTCCTAAAGAGTTTTGTATAGGCTACCCATCAATTCCGATAATATTTGAGTTGAATGTATGCGAAGTAAATGAATATTGGTGTGTGTGTGTTCGTTTATACAGATGCGACCCGCCTGCATTACCAAAATAACCGATTACACTACTGTCCCCTGCGTCAACCCGCTGACCAGTGGTGGCGTTACGGCAGATTTTTGAGTCCCTGGATTCAAGTCAGTGGGTGTTGACCATTGGGTATCGAATGGGTATGTAGCATGTAGAACGAATTGTGGGGGAGCTCTTTTTACAAGCTACCCTTAAATTTCTTTTTAAGTGGGTGGGTGGGTGGGTGGGCAAAATCCTAAGAGGACTCATGAAGTAAAATATTTCACGCCTCCACTGCCGCTGACCGTATATTTATCAGTAATCATTAATGACTTATCCACACACAACGCTATTTTAATTTTCTAATAAATTTACTATATATTTCTTATAGATATTATTATTATTATTATTATTATTAATTACCAGGGCTTGGAAGTTATAACACTAAAAAAATTAATTTTTAGCGCTTAAATATGCACATAAAAACATTAATATAAGCGCTATAAACAGCACTAAAAATTGGAAAATATGCAAAATTAAATTTCATTAACAAAAATGTTTTATTTAAAATTTTTTTAAATTATACAAGTTTTTTTTATAAAATATGAACAGTAAATATTTGAGAAGTAGGCACTTTTCCGGCTCTGGAAGATTTTCTGTTAACATAAACATATAAAAAAATTTATTTATAAATGAATAATATAGTGTATTAATTTTATTTACCTTAAGAATTGCACTGAATAATAAGAAGTTTTCTTATATTTTCAAATTTGAATGATCTACGATTATTTGATAGTAGAGTTTTGTATGCCGAGAATAACCACTCTACATCGACAAACGTCACGGGTACGTACTTAAAAAATGTTAAGTCGTTACAATTTAAGTCTTCGGGAAGACCATCTAAATTTCGGAATGTCTCTTCACCCGTTAGAACTTGTGATATTATTACCAACGCCAAGAGACCAAGATTTTTTTCCTGTACCTGATTAAATTTATTTTGAACAGATTTTCCATTTGGATCACTTAATGTTTCAAATGATTTTTGAATATCTTGAACTATTTTTAGTAAATCCGATAAAAGCATATGTTGCCGTTGTAATTGTTCAATAGCTAAAGTTAATTTGGCAAAGTTCGACTTAATATACGTTAAGTTGTTTTCCAATCCAGGTTTTATGATGTTATCTTGAGCATCTTTAATACTAACTGCATCGTTTCTGTCTAGCATAAAAATAACACGATGGATTATCTCGAAATTCTCACAATAATAAATTGCTGCATTAATCCAACTTCCCTAACGTGTGATAATTGGCTCCGGAGGTAAGGGTAAGTTTGGCACTTTCGATTTAAATACAAGTAAACGACTTGGGGCTTTTCTAAAGATTTTTTTTACACTTGAAATAACTTTATCTACTATGTGAAATTGATTTCAAACTTCATCTGCGACTCTGTGCAGTCCATGCACAACACATGTTACATGAATCATTTTTGAGTAAAAGCTTTTTATTATTTCTCCTGATTTAACCATGTAGGGTGCGGCATCGGATAAAAATAAAAGTATATTGTTATGTTGGATACAAGCCGGCCATAATATGCTCATTGATCTATTAAAATGTTTGCTGATTGTGGAGTGGTTAGCTTTTTTTATTTCCTCCGTAAAAACATATTGCCTGCATTATTTTCCTCAAGAGTGCCTACTATTACATTTGCAATGTAACGACCCTGTACATCAGTGGTCTCGTCGATACTGACCCAAATTTTTTGTCAGAAATTATTTTCCTAATTTTATCCATGGTCTCATTGTAAATATCATCCACATATCCTTTTCGCAACGTTGATTCACTCGGAATATCATTTTTTTATATACTTCCAAAAATGTTTTGAATTTTGATTTTTCTAACATGTTCAAAGGAATGTTAGCAGAAATAAAAGCCTCACACAAATCTTTGTTAAATGACGATTTTTTACTAATATTACTTGTCGCTATCAATAACTGCTGTTGTTTCCGATTTATTTGATTTTCATATCGGGCAAGGCCTTTGATATGTTTGTCACTTTTTATATGTTGTGATACGTTAAACTTTTTGTCAGAATTAACTTTGACTTCACAAATTTTATAAAATAATACACTTTTATCAATTAAAAAAATATTAGGACCATATAAATTAACAAAGGTTTGGAGCCGATTTGACAAATTTTGTTTCACTTTAGGTATTTTTAAACATAATAAATACGATAGTTCACATATTCGTAGGCGGCTGTTTGGTAGGTAATTTAGTTTTTCAAAAATATGTGTTTATTTCCTTAAATATGTCCATTAACAGCATTTATAACTCCAAATTAGCAAAATACCTCCCCTATAATATGTATTTATGTGAAAATATACCCAAAAATAACACTAAAAACCTAAAATGAGCAAAATAGCAGTAAAAACTGTAAATATGCAAAAAATAGCAAAATAAAATTTCGTGTATGACATCAGAGAAGTGTGAAACACATTTGTATCTTACTTTGGATGTTCTAGGACGAATCAATAAAAATATGCATTTGCTAGAACTTCCGAGCCCTGTTTATTACGTACACATTATTTACGTCGATCGAAAAGATTGGAAATTAATGCACAAATTGTTCAATTCACCATTCGGATACAAAATTTATATTAACAACATGCATTTTATTAATTTTTAAAAATACATCATAAATAAAATATCTAATTGTTTATACTTATATTTACATTTATTAATTAGTATATAAGTATATTATTTATTATAATTATAAAACAGCGATTCCCAAACTGTGCACCGCGGTACCCTAGGGGCACCACGACCATTTTCTAAGGGCACCTGGTCTACGTACGGTTCATAACAAATATTTTAAAACATATAAAATTGTTTTTCCTTACGGTTTTCGTAAAAACTTTATAGCAAATAATGTAATATTTTCTATTGTATGTTCGGATATTCTCATTTTAACCTTATAATTATTTTATATAATAATTATAATCATAATAACAATAATTTTTATTTATTTATTTATTTATTTTTTAAGCTAGAGAATTGTACAATCTGTAAAATTACGGTTTACAATAAGCACAAGTGATAAGGGAGTTAGTATAGAAAAGACAAATAGTGGGTAAATTAACAGACAAGTCGAATAATTACTACTATTTACATCGATTCAGACAAGGGGCTTGAGTGAAGAGATCATCCATTGATGGGACTTCATGACATGTTGTGGTGGGGGTTAGTCTAAAAGTAGATCACGACACCATATTCGTTTTAAACGCCTTCTGGGGTCACCAGGAATAGTGAGAGAAGATAGTTTCGAAATCAAGGGGTTACGATGATTCTTTAGATTGGAGTGCATGCGTTTGTAAAAAGTTTTGGCAATGTTTTTTACTGTTTGGATGTATAAATCTTTATAGAGAGTATCATTAGAGATATAAAATGGAGCTTTAGTTATTTGTCGTAGGTATTTGGATTGGAAAGATTGAATTTTAGTAATATTGGAGGGTTTGGCGGCACCCATAATTGGATGCCATATTTCCATATTGGTTTGAGGAGTAACTTGTATAAGAGTAGTTTATTTTTAAGGTTAACATGTTTAGATGTTAAGAGAAAACGTAATTGTCGAGAATGATTATTTAGAGCAAGCCGTTTGGTGTGGATATGTGGTGCAAGGTTAGCCGGCGGTCTAGGTAAAGACCTAGGTAGCGAACATTTTGGGTAGGTGGGATTGGGAGGTGATTTAAGTACACAGGAGGGCAAACAGCTTGTCGAAGCATGAACGTGCAGCGGACGGATTTGGTTTCATAAATTTTTATCCCCCAATCTTTATACCATATTGATAAGATATTAAGATGGTTTTGGATAAAGTTTGATACCGTTTCAGGGTTTGAATGGAGAGCCAGGAGTGCCTTGTCATCGGCAAAGTCCCCAGTAGTTGTATGGATAGTGGTAGGTTGGTCAGAGATGAATAGGTTGAACAGTAGTGGAGCTACGACGGCTCCTTGGGGGACGCCAGCACAGATCGGAAATATTTTGGATATGGCAGATCCTGAACGGACAGAGAAGTGTCTGTTTAGAAGGTAAGATTTAAACATTAAATAGTAATATGGGGGGAGAATAGTTTTAAGCTTAAGGATGAGACCTTTATGCTAGACTGTGTCAAAGGCTTGTGCCAAGTCAAGAAATACACCTGTACATAATAGCTTTTTTCCCAAAGCGTAAGAGATGTTATCAACAAGGCGATGGATCTGATGAATAGTTGAATAGTTATGTCGAAATCCAAATTGGTTGTTGGGTAGATTAGATTCAATGATGGGCAGGATGCTCTTAAGAATAATTTTTTCAAAGATTTTTGAGAACAGTGGAAGAAGACTAATTGGTCTGTATGATTTATGTGAGTCTGGTGGTTTTCCTGGTTTGAGAACCATGATGATTACAGAAAACTTCCATAGGACTGGGAAATACGAGAGCCTCAACATGGAGTTATATATATACGTGAGCATCAGTAAGGCTTTTTTGGGCAGTTTTACAGCTACTTCAGATGTGATTAAGTCATAACCTGGGGTTTTGCGACGAGGAGAGTGGTGTATTGCATGTTCAACTTCGCTCGGACGAATATGTTGAGGTGGAAGGGTCATAGGAAATGCGCAGGATAGTGAGAGTCTTACTGTTTCAATTTGGGTTGGACATATGCTGTGTGGTTGAAAGGTAGAGGGGAGGTGGTGGGAGAATATATTTGCTTTTTCCAGATCAGTGATGATCCATGATCCATCAGCTTTTTTCAGAGGAGAAAGATGAGGTTGGGAGCGAAGTATTTTTCTTGTGGTTTGCCACAGTGAATTGTCAGTAGTGGATAAAGAAACAAGATTCCTAGTAAAGTTTTCTGACCTAATTGAGCCCAAAGTTCTTTTTAGTTTATTCGTTAGATTGTTGAATTTACGTTTATCAGAGGGATATTTTGTTCTTTGCCAAGTGGTGTGGGCTTTTCGTTTTTCTGAGATTAGGGCTCTTATATGGAGGGGTAGGTTCCTAGCATGGTCTTTAGGAGGAAGTGGAGAAGAGGAAGACCAGGCTGCATCATGTATCGTTTTGGTGAGATGGTTTACGGCATCATCAATGTCGATAATGGATTTCAAACTAATTTTAAGGTTGATTTGGGTGTCAATGGTTGATTTGAATTTACCCCAATCCATTTGGCCTTGGATAAGACTAGGTCTATCTTGTTTGTGAAGAGGAGCTGTATCAATTGTGAAAATTATAGAAGAGTGGTCAGAACATAGGTCATCTAGGTTGGTTACCGTAGAATATAGACCGTTTGGTATTTTTGTTATGAAAATGTCAAGGATGTCCGGACTTTTTCTGGGTGAGGAGGGTCAGTAGGTCGGAGAGGGAGGGGCGTGTATTTTATATTTTTTTTATGTAAACTAGCGCTTTGAGGGTATTACCACGATTATTGTTTATACGGCAACCCCATTACATGTGTTTTGCGTTTATGTCGCCCCCTATTATAAATTTTTGTCCAAGGGTGGTGAAGAAATCATTAAGTTGGACATGGATTATTGTATGGCGAGGAGGGCTGTAAGCTGCTTAAATGTTAATATGTATGCTATTAAATGCTAGAGATATGAGGCTTGAATATGAGGTGATTGGTTACTGGGAAGAGGGTAGTAGATTAGTGATGATCTAACTATGATAGCGGCTCCACCGTGTGCCGTGCCATCTAGGTGGTTGGTTTTGAAGATTTGGTATCGGCGGCGGCGGTATCGTTGTCGTTAGTGGAGAGTGACGCAAACCGGTTTGGTTTGAAAAAAAGTTTTGTTTTCTTAGATGATAAGACGTACGGCGATTGAGATGGTGAGGAGAATGATGATGAAAGGGAACGTTTATTTTCATTGTTACTAGTGACAATTTAATTTTTCACAAACTTAATTGGGGATACGGTTGGCTTAGGCATATCGCAGATTTGTTGCTATCCGAGGTCCAAAGGTCGCTACGCGATACGACGACCGTGGCTTTGCGTAATAGTTATGTAATCGTATGGTGGTTTTACGAAAATTATTTGTTTTGATACTTACAACTAAGTAGGACTAGTAAATAAGTTTATTACTGTAGGTACTTGGGGATGTATCTTTACCCGTAGTGTGTGGATTGATCGTTGGCAAGTGTAGAAAGAGAAGAATCGTATGGAGCAAAGTAAGATTTTTTTGATGCGTAACAGGTACAATGGAACGTAATCCGAGAGAAACATCGAAAAGCGTGCGCACTGTCGGAACTTATTTATTTTTTAAGTTTAAAAAATGCAATAATTTATAATTAAGTTAAATTTCAAGAAAATTAATAAAATTGGTTATCAATAGGTTTTTTTTTGTTCTGTAATGTAGTTCACAGCAGGGCACCGCGGCTTAATTGGGTCCAAAAAAAAGGTACCACTAAAAAAAAAGTTCGGGAACCGCTGTTATAAAATTTAAGAATAATAATAATTAAACCTCTAAAATAGCAAAAAATATTTTTAGTATGTAGATATTATAAAAGAAGCTACAACAAATATTTAAAAAAAAAAAAAAAAAAAAAAAAAAACAATACTCTTATTATTTATAAAACAACAGTACTTTTGTAAATTTATAAACTAAATCATGTTCGATGGAAATATAAAGAAAAAAGAAAACTGTAATTTAAAATTACATAAAAAACCAGAATTGAACTAAACAATCGACGTAGTCGATACGTCAGTGTCTGAAAGCATAGATTAAGTATACTATTAGTCAGATTTTTATAATTTTGTCGAGAATTTTCGAAAAATTGCACAGCACATCGTGGTTTAAAAATAAGCCTTTAGCACCGTGTTTTAAAAATATGGAATCAATTGGTTTCCTTTATTTATGCATCAAAAATGATAATAATAGTTCATAATAGTATCATCTAGAAAGTTTAGAATCAATTAATTATTATATAAACCACACAGCGACTCATTAGACGATAGACACTCAATGACTCAACGGGCATGGGCGGACATTTAGAACCGAGTAGCTACGATCGGTCGTGCATTGGACACCGTACTTTCGCCACAATCAGTCGGATTAATAATAATAATAATAATAATAATCGGTTCTCCGACGTGACGAGCTTGGACACTTACCGCTATACTGACGAGGACTATCAGCTTGCCGCAGGGGTGGATCTGACGCCTAGTTAAGAGGGGGGGGGGAAGCGAATAGGAATATTTATGAGTGATATATAGGGTGCAATGAATACTTGGCTGTTATTTAACCAATTTATTGAAAAATAAGTACAACGCTTAAAACAAAAAATTAACTAGGTATCTTTATTTAATTACCTATAAAAATTAATTTTTCAAAAATATTAATTACAATAATAATTTAAACGTTTTTTTTTTCATTTGCAAACCCATTAATGACTTCTTCCATATTTACAACTAGCTGAATAATCCGGCTTCTCTCGTAGGTATGCTGTTTTTTGTGTTACGTATTATTTTTTTCATTTATCAGTTTTTATATAAGTTTGTTTTTAGATATTTTGTCCCTAAGTTGTCCATGTATTGTAACAACCAGAAATCGTCAAAAAATAAATATATTTTAGTATTTCGAATACAAATTGTAAAATAAATTGAAATCGGAGAAATGTTGAAATAAAATGTAGCCTATTAAATTATAACTTATATTATTAAATTATAATTTACTCTATATTATAAGACTATGATACATAGTTATAGTCGTACTTGACGTATTAATAATGTAAGTAGCTTCAGTGGAAAATACTCGGATTCAAAAAAAAAAGGCAAGGGGGGGGGCGATCGTCATGTCGATCCCCCAAATATCCGCCCCTGGCGTGCCGTGCCTCAGACCGTCAGTACTTTCGAACGTAATAAAATACGCGTAGGTTATCTCGTTCGTATGCAATGCAAAATGATCTTTGATTTAACGGTAAAATAGTTTTTTTTTTTTTTAAACCAATAACTTAATAATTGATTATTTTCGGTGTACATTATACGCACGTTTATTTGTAAAGTAGCTTTAAAAGACAAATGCCTAAATTTTCTTAAAATACCGAAACACAATTTATATGATACTTTTAAAAATTATATTTTATTATTAATTTTAAATAAATAATAAGATAAAACTTTTTATTAGAACGTTAAAGTCACCAATTTCACAGAGTTAAATAGAAGCCACATCAGCAAGTGTTGTCCCCGTCTGACAAATGTACAACACAGCAAATTCGCGTTCAGTAATTCAGATGTAGTAATGTTTAGCATTAATTTTAGAGTAAACCGACGTGTAATATTACTTTATGCAAAAACATTGTCTACGTTTTGTTAGTAAGTTTTCCAGTTTTTTAATTTTCAAACGAGTTATGAGTTTTTTTTTTTTAATTTTAATATTTTACACACTCATAACTTGCTTAAAAATTAAAATATCAGAAAGACCAACTAACAAAACACATACAACGGTCATTCTTCAAAGTATTACTATACGTCAGTTTACTGTAATATTAAAGCTAACATCACTACGTTTGAATGACTGAATGCAAATTCGCTGTGTTGTACGTGTGCCGGACGGAGTATATGTACTCATAGTATATGACGGTGACATTATAAATAACTGCGGGTGCTGATTCGTGTGTGTTACGAAATACGTACAGGTGGCGTAGAAATATTTTCGTGTATATTATTTTCGTTTCATTCGTTTTGCGTGATATCACAGGAAAACAAATAAAATCGGAAAAAAAATGGACGAAAACGTTTCGTTCACCTGTACGTACTACTAACTGTGAGGTGACCGCTGGCTCTCAATTTCACGGACGGGGACGGGAAAAGTACCAGGGGCACGTAGGTCGTGAGGATCTGACTTCATGTCCTCCACGATCATCTGAACGGCGGTCGACCCGCGTACGTCTTGGGCGCGACACAGGACTCACGCGGACGAGCCGAACCGGTGACCAGTGCTCGGGGAATGGTCGAGCGGATCTCTGCAGGCCGAAGTCTAGGCGTCAGTATCCCGGTGGCCACCATCAACCCGTACCGGCCACCGTTGCCGAAGGCCGCTGTACTGGCCACCGCCTTGGCCGCCACCGCGACCCGGGCCACTTTCGCCGCGTTATTGTAGCGGATGGCCACGTCTGTGGCTCGGGGAGCTCTCCTGGCCTTGAACAGCGCCTGCTGCACAGCCACATCCGCCAGGGCCGTCGTCTTGGCCTCCACCGCCATCTTGGCCAGCGTTGCCGCCTTGTTGTACCGGACGGTCGATGATTTCTTAACCTGAAACGATGTGTTTTTAGTGCGCGTTCGTCGCCGCGAGCGAAATCTGTTAAATTTGCCTGCGGGAAAATCTTCATGCCTGTAGCCGATTCCATTTTATTTCCTTCTAATTTTCCGGTACTAAATTTTTTTCACACGATTGCAGTTAGTGGTTGACTTCGGGAAATTTTCACAAATTACCTACTAAACGGACGGGCTGTGTGATTCACCGTGACAACATATCGAGCTTTTGACAATTCATTGTCACATGGTAACGACACGTATTATAATTAATAAATACACGATTGATATAGTCCAGTATGTCTTTCGTATATTATATATATATATACGAGAACAAATCTATGCTTCGTATGACTGATGACTGACGAGTGATAGAATAATCCAAATACGCGTCAGAATAGCGATGATTGTCGGAACGAGCTTATGATGGTTTTTTTTTTTCATTACGGTAATAGCGAAGTGACCCACAGAAACTCCATGGTATTTTTTGAGTTAACCGTAATGTTGACTATTCATGAGATGTTACATTTGGTGGACTTGCTGACAGTTGAGAAGTTGAGCAAGGAGTGACATAGTTATAGTAAAAATTTTGTTTGTGTGGATGGATTCAGCGTGTAGATAATTGCTTTTTTAATACAATCAATGATTTCTACATATCACGAATACAATGTATATACACGCACTATAGTTCGTGTGTACAGTGTAATAAAGATGTATGCGTCAATAGTTCTAGCTATTATTAAATTAATGTACGAGTATTATAATTATTTTATACCTACATAAGTAGAGTTTGTACGAATGCAATTTGAAAGGAAGTCATAGAACATTTTTTCGACCACACTTATATCTTTAATATATAATTAAAGTATAGAAATATAGTGCGTTAATGCGAAAACGGGTACTATTAATATTATTGTAATTAATATAATTTATTTTTTAATTTTTTTAATGACTATTTTCAATCAGTACGAACGCGTGAGAAGGAAAAATAATGTGGTTGATTTTTAAAATAAATAACGAATTATAATATGATATTATGATATAAATGAAAATACGGTAATTCACACACAATAAAATATTGTATACAAGATCTATAGACGAACCGTTGTGGACAGTGGTTTCACGTATTTAGCCCTTATGCGTTAATTTGTATTTAAATTTCGAAAACAGGTCCGTATTTCATCTAGGAAAAATGATTACGTGTACAAATTCGGAGAAACGTGTTTTCAAATCACTTATCAATTATTCAATGTCGGATCATGGATTTTCTAGTGGCAATCCATTATTATGGTTTTTTATACATTTTCAGAAGATGTATGTGCGCGTCGTAAATCTTGTGACGTGTGCAAGTATTATTATTTATAATATCGTTAACGGTTTATTTGCTATGCCTATGATCTTAAGGGATATTGGGAACGTGCATGGTAGGAGTGAAAAGAGTTTTAATTCATTTTCAGATAAATCAGTTTCCCTGAATCTGTGAATCGTTAATCGTTATCGTTAGGCGATAGTCTTTATCGCCTCGTGTGCGAGTTGATAATTTTCATCCACGCACAGGATTTAGCACCTTCTTATATTATTTTAAAGCGTACGCAAGTAAAATATTATAACATCATCGTGTATATACTAGGGTATGCGTATAAATAACACGTGCCATAGTATCGCCGTGTAAAATTCTACACAACGTCGTAACAATAATATTGGTAATAATAATATTGACAGTTCACCGGACGGTCGATGACCCCGTTTCGTGGCGTACGTGTGATTATATTACAAAGTGGTCCGGTAATTACGGTTTTACAAGACTAGATATGTGGTAAACATTGTTTTCCGGAACGACATCGTATTCGCGTCGAACACATGTGTGGCAGCTTTTTCTCATGACAGAGATTAAAAAAAAAATAGTTACTCTTAACGCTGACGCTGATGCAAGTTACAAGTTTAGTGTTGGACTCGGATAAAAGCAATCAAAATACCTATATACTCGTAGATAAGAAAACTTGAACCATAAAGTACTCATATCGAAAATTCGACGGACAAGTATTTATTTTCGAATTAAACTAATGAACAGATATCAAAATAATAAACAATGTTTGCGTTCTATTTTTGTATACCAAAAACGTCAAACAAGCCTGCATGCATCAAGATCACCTCTATTCGCTATCTAATGTCGAAATAAATAAACCACCTATTTTATTATAAATATTTTACAAACGATATTAAACGATTAACGCTACGGTCATCGCTATCTGTTGAGACATCGTTAAACTAAATAAGTTGGTTTCCATATAGCCTATACCCATGGTCTATCTATGTATATTTAATCTATGCTGAAAGGAAATAGTTGTGTAGGTATCGTGAATATACTGGTATGGTCATATAATGTGTACGGTGAATAATTTAAAAATATAAAGTTATTACTTTTTCCATTTGAATTTCAGACTAAATTGTATTTATAGAGTTGTAGTTATTACCATTGATTATAAATACTTATATTATGTATAATATGTAATATTTATAATCAATGGTATTACATATTATCTGACTTACTAATTACGGTTATAATTTATATATATATATATATATACAAGTATGTAACTGGTAGGTAATATGTGAGATGGTGGTGGCGCCGGTGACGGACGGTCGGTCGGAACATCTCTATCGCTTGACACACCCGAAGTGAGGTCGGGGGTACGTTTTCGCACTCACAATTACATGCTGGAGAAATCAATTATGAAAAAATCTTGGTATACTTTTTGAATACAAACATGCCTCATCTATAACAATTTTGTGAGACTTGAGTCGCGACGATTTTAATTATGTAAATATTCAGTAATTTCTAAACGTCTCTTCTAGATTATGGTCGAAGCTTTTTTTTCTAAGTATATTTTTTAACAAATTATATTAATTATTGAAAATGTTGAAAAAGAAAAAATTGCGTTGTATGTAAATGTCATAAAAAGTTGAAATTTCGAAAAATGCTCCGAACGTTCTCTAAAAAAGATAATATAGAATTATTGGACTTTTACAGAATTAAATTCGGCTCAGCCAAAGTCCCACAATTTTGTCAGACATATTTGTCTTTTATTCATGTATTTATAACGAGCTAAAACCACCTTAAAGCTGAAAATTAATAGTCTTGAAGAAAACACCTCTTCAACTAACCGATCTGCAATTACTAACCTGGTTATGAAAGAACTTATTGAACGTGATCGCTGTTCCTCCAATGTGATAGCTCAAAGTTTTGTATAGTCCTCCTATTCTAATATATCAGAACGAACTTTACATAGTAAAACCATAATTATAAATATTTTTATACAAATTTTTAACAAATTAATTTTTAATGAGTAGAATATTTTTACTTTGTATAATTTTAATATTTATTTATGACAATTTATGATTAATAAATCTTATTGCAAACTTTAAATTATAATAGAAACAGATTAATTTTATTATCTATTTAACTGACACAGATATTTTTCATTACCTCATTATGTATAGCATTATATATCATAATCACTATTAGTTTATACAGTGGCGTAGCTAGGATTTTCTGAAGGGGGGTGTTAATTATAATTATTAAATATTATATATATAATACGTACGAACTAAAACTTTTATTTTAATTAATTAATATGTATACATAATGTGTGTAATAGAGATGTAATGTATATTCGAATATCAGTATTCGATGCTACAATACCTATTATTATTAAACGTTTTGTGTTGCACGAAAACGTAAACGAATAATTTTCGTCAAGTATTGTCGCAATCGCGATAATGTTAACCTGTATATATGTAATTAGTATTGCGCATTATTTTATATTTCATATTGTATTATCGATTTACCTATATTCCTATAATAATGTAATATATGATACGACTCAAGGGGGGTGTCATATCTACCAAACACCCCCCTTGTATACGCCACTGAGTTTATAATAGCTAAAACGGTCAACAATAAAAAATAATCTTACAAAAACAGAGAGCAAACAATCTGTGCTACCATTGCATGTACACAATTTAAACAAATGATGACATGTTTGTTATGAATAAAATATATTTAGTTATTATTTTATAAAAGTTATATAGTTATTATTATCAGGGGTGGATTGGCCTATCGGGAAATCGAGAATCTTCTCAATGGGCCGCTCTATATTATTATATAATTACCAAAAAAAAATTTTATTTTATAAAATAAATAAAAATTATTAAATAAATATATATATATATATTTAAAGATGCATTAAGATCAAACTTCAAGTTCAAGTTGGAACTGATTAATCATGTGACTAATCCAAAACTATTATAACAACAATTATAGTAAAGTTATTGTAGATTTTACTAATTTAGGGGTGAAACTAAACAAATTTTAAAATTGATGCAAAATAAAGCGTTTTTTGGGAGGGGGGAGGGGTGAAATAGTTTAATTTGCGATTCATGGTTTGTTTCATATTTCCTAGGCCGAAAATAATTGCCAATCCGCCCCTGATTATTATATATATTTAGTACATATCTAATAGAGGACTTTGTAATCTTTGTCATAGAAGATTCTTCAAATGTTGATGCATTATTGATTATATTCAACTCATATTTTATTAACATTTATACTTGATTTGAAAAACAAATATTATCAAGGCAACATAATATGACAAGATTATAAGACTATTTGTTTTACTTTATTTAAGGTTTCAAATTACTTTACCTAATTATTTTTTAAATTTGTGGCGCAGTCAAATTAGAGTTATAAAATATTTATGTACGTGTGGAGTGAGTTTCAATGTTCAAAGAGATCCTAGAATTACTTAATTCACCTCCTTCTGTATAGCTGTTATAGACTATTTTGTGAACTCTAAACAAAATTCCGGACACAAATAAAACGTGATAAATATTTATACTTAAAAAAAAAAATCTTAATTTATTAAAAGGTTACTTGATACAGTGTACAATATTATAAATTTTAAAATAATAAACCATAGACATATTAAGATATGTCTTTGGTAATAATTAGGCTTAGGGACTTCTAGCATTTTCCCAGAATATATATATTCCCAGAATGTTTTTATCGTACACAATCATCGTGTATAAACTTAGAAACCGGCGATTAGTTGACTATTAAAACGTGCCATGCGTTTGCTATTCACAGTAAGTCAACGCGACACAAGACGTGCGTATGTCATGATTGTGTTACCTATTTAACTATAACAAGTCTAAATAACTTATCTAGTAGTGATGTTAACCGTCTAAGTGATGGACGAAAACGAAAAATCAATATGACAGATTGGAAAAATGTAAAAAAACAACTCTTCGAAATAGTGGGAAAGAATATATTTCTCAGAGTAAAAAACTTGTACCAGCTAAAACACCTCCAACCGTGGTTAGTAAAAATGTTATGAATGTAGTAAAATATAGATAATATTGAAAAATATTTTTAAACATTTTAGGATCAAGTTTGTGACCAGAGTTCATGTCCTTGGCAAGGTTGTGCAACAATGACTTTAGCAAGAAAACTTGACGTTTTTTAATTTGACGAAAATTTGACGTTAAAAATTTGACGAATTTTATAAGTTAACGTATGATGAACAATCAGCTTTTCTGTATAAGTGTATAAAAGTAAATGCTCCTATGAGAAGACGACCAGGAAAAACAGATGCTACATCACGATGATTTTGTTCATTTAAATATTACATTGATGATTTACAGATATGCAAAAATACGCTTTTAAATACGTTTTGTATTACAAAAAGACGTGTTATGACGTTACAAGATAAAATTAAACTAGGTATTGTGACACCTAGGGATAACCGTGGAAAACATTTAAATAGATCTCATGTTATTAATGCCCCTGTAAGAGATTTAATTAGACAACACATAAATAGTTTACCTTGTCAACCATTACAGCCGTATTGCTACAGATAACCTGCAATGTTTAAGTTCAGACTTAAATTTGTGTAAGCTTTATCGATCTTTTAAAAATAAATATCCCGATATAAATTTAACTTAAATTTAATTAATTTTAATTAAATTAAAATTAATTTAAATAAACAACCTTGCCAAGGACATGAACTCTGGTCACAAACTTGATCCTAAAATGTTTAAAAATATTTTTTTGTTAAAATGTTTTTATTTTTTCTAAATCATTTTTATTTTTTAGGAATCTAGAATTGTTTTTAATACAATAGAATCATTGTATAAGCACTTTTCTCATCCTACTAAAAATAAAACTCTAGTTACTATGCAAAGAAAATTAGGAGTTAAAATATCAAAAATAAATTCTTTGAGTGATACAAGGTGGAATTGTAGATGGAAAAACTGTGAGTCAGTTGTATACAATTATTAAGCAATTATTGCAGTTTTGCAAGAAGAAATAGATAACCAACTGGACCGAAATGTAAATAAAGCTATAGGTATACTCATATCATTTTTAATTAAATATTAATACTATTGTCTAATTATAAGCACCGGATTAATTTAATATGTTTTGAATATTTTTTTATAGGTATACTTTCAATAATGCAAAAAGGATCATTTGTTATTTTTCTATTCATTTTGCAACATGTATTATCTTCCATAAATATACTTAGCAACATGTTTCAAGATAAAACTACTACATTGGGTAATGCAGGTAATCTAATAAACAGCGTAATACTAAGTTTTAAGAATGCTAGATCTACCATTGGCTTTAGTGACTTGTGGTTAGACATAAAAACTTTTTGTGATGAAAATGATGTTAAAGTGATCCTACCTTTTCAAACTCAAGGTCAGTATTGTGTACCTAATAAAAAATATTTATTTATTTAAATTAATATTATTTTTAAGCTTATTTAATATGTTTATTATTAACATCTAAGCGAATGAGACGTGAACCCAGAGGCGGATTTATCTTTTTTACGGCTATAGGCACCAACAATTTACCGCCTCTATATTAGGCGAAGAAGTTTTATAGTCTTCCGAAATACCTAATCTAAATATTAAATATATAAATATATGTACCTATATCCATTTGAATGTTTAGACTATTTTTTTCGCTTTTATTAATTAGTCTACTTTGAAAAAATATCAATGGACGTCCACCAAATTTTATTAAAAACAGATTTTCATAATAGCAGCATAGGATTATTAATATACAGTCGAATTAGTAATATAGTGTGGCAGTGGGGGTATTTATCTTTCCCCAAAATTCCAACGATAACATATTAATAAAATGCAACCATTATTATACAATTATTTTTCGTAAATATAAAGTAAATAATTTTCCAATTTTTTTTCGCATACGATGTTTTCTAATAAAACACTACAGAATTAGCCATCCCCAAATTTTGCCGCCCTAGGCAGCTGCCTACAGTGCCTAATGGGAAATCCGCCTCTGCGTGAACCCAATGTTTTTGAAGATTTCATTCTAACAACTACTACTGCTGCAGAATCATTTAATAGTACTGAAACAAATTGTGTAAATGGCTATTTTAAAATATTAGATTGTATAGTTGTAAATTTGAAGAAAATGTTTTCAACTGAAAGTCTTCAAATGGCTGAAGCTATAGACAATTTTATAAAATTAGATTTTAAAAAGAGTGAACTATTTATTAATCATTATAAGGTAATTTCATTATAAAAACTTGCTATCAAAATTTAATATTATTGAATTAATAAATGAAATGACATGTAGGATCAAAATTTTATTTATTGTAAATTATTCTTATTCTATTTCTAATTAAAGATAATTGTTTTTTTTTCTAGGATTTATTGGATGTAAAAAGTATAAGTGTTCAATCAGAAATGCATGTTGTGAAGAACTACTTACACTTATCAAATGGCAAAAGCAGTATTAATTTAGAAGCTTTGACTTCAGTACTTTCCAAAAATATATACCCTAACATGTCTAAGCTTATACAAGTTGCACTTACTTTTCCTATAAGTTCGTCAACGTGTGAACGTAATTTTTCTGCAATGAGAAGGATTAAAACATGGCTGAGGTCATCCATGGTACAGAATAGATTAAAAAATTTAGCTATAATTAGTATTGAGAAAGATATTTCTAAAAAAAATTGATAAAGAAGCCATACTAAATTTATTTGCAAAAAAAAATAGATACATTATTTTAAAATAAATATTTTTTAGTTTCATTATAAAGAGTTTTTATTGTTAAAATTCAAGTATATGTATGAGTATATCAGTATATGCATAGTATAGTAGTATATCTATCTAAAATAAATCACGCTTAGGTTTTGCATGATATTTATAGGGTAATATAATTTTTTTTTTTTTTTTAGCTTTGATATGCAATAAAGTATTTTTAAATATTAGCCCCCTCTAAAATTATGGAGAATTTCCGCCTATGAATATAATATTATCCTGGTATTTTATTAATCTTTAAAAAACCACATTATTATTTTTACATATTTTAAAATTAATATAATATATTATCCTGGTAATGATGTATAAAAGTCACTGTATTGTTGAGGCATATACTTGCACATGTCTAAAAGATTTTTTTTCTTTTCTTTTGTTAAGCCACTGGGGATTCGTAGGCTGGTGGTAAATCTTTAATAGATAAAGTGATATCTTTAAAGTTGTTTTTACGTATTTAATGTAATGTTCATGGTCTCAGTGTATCAGTGTATTGTGACTTTCACGAATATTTACATGCTTAGGATCATCAGCTGTCAATTTCAACCACATTGCTTGTGTTATTTTTAGATTTTTTTTTGTAGTATCTTGCTCTATTGTAGAAAAATCTTTAAAATCATTTTGAGATATTTCTATAATACGAAATGGTTTTTCTAATCTTGCATTAGCTATAACATATTTCCATTGTGACGATACAAATACTTTAGCTTTTTTTTTTTTTTGTTTTTCAATTAAGCGAAATCTCGGTCACATGGTAAAAAACTATGGCCAGTCAAAAAAATGTTTTGATTAATTTCTGTAAAGTACTTGCAAAATATTAGATAGGAGTACATATTTAATCTTCGCCAGTTATTATTTTGATGGACACATCTATCAGACCATATTATTTATCCATATTAATTTCCTCTCTTCACCATGTCCAAGAATATCGTAATTATTCTCGATATAATTTAAAATACACTAAGCTATTTCTAATGATCCTCTTTTAGCGATACATTCATACCACAAATGCATAGAAACTTCATTATTACCTACATTATGAATTGCTAAATTATAGTTGGAAAGTTGTCTTTGATAAAACATGTTAGAATGTGTAAGAGTTGGGAAAAATAATACTTGCTGTAGATCAACGCAAAGCACTACAATAGAGCTATTGAGTCTACCAATGTCTGTATCTTTTTTAAGGGCATCATACGATTGCTCAGCTTTAGAATGATGCAACTTACTATCAATTTCTATTTTTTTTTTCTATCCTCCTCTGTATCAGCTGCCACTAATTTATTATAAAACAAATCACACCGTTTGCTTTTTTTTGTACGCGGATAGCCGAAACGTAATTTAAAGTCTAACCGAAAAATATTTCTATAGATACGTTTACTGACATTTATATCGGGATATTTATTTTTAAAAGATCGATAAAGCTTACACAAATTTAAGTCTGAACTTAAACATTGCAGGTTATCTGTAGCAATACGGCTGTAATGGTTGACAAGGTAAACTATTTATGTGTTGTCTAATTAAATCTCTTACAGGGGCATCAATAACATGAGATCTATTTAAATGTTTTCCACGGTTATCTTGTAATGTTCTTTTTATTAAAATATGACTTCAAATTCTAAACGCGCAGGCGGCACACTTGATAAGTTTTTTATACTACGAGAAAAAGAAACTAAAAGCACTACCAATATTGATATTTCTGGTACTAGTTCATTTTTAGTAACGCCCAATGAAGATAGTTTTGATTTTTCTGTCGATAGTCAAATTCAAGATGTATTGAAAGTATCCAACATTTGGCCAAAATTTGGACAAAAGAACAGGCGATAGAGTTTCATGGAAAAAATCAATGGTTAAATAGTAAAAATGGGAAACTAGGATATAATACTTGTATTCAAGCTAAAAATGGTATTCAGTTTCAAAAATCTAACTCTGATAATAAAGTTCGAATTTCATCTGAGTGGGTAGGCTTTGAAATAGTAGCTACTGGGAATAGTAGAAAAAATCAATTGACTTAATTGAGAAATAAAATTAAACAACATTTAGAAAGCAAAGCTCATGTGTTAGCAGAAAACATATTAATGAAAAGCTCAAACAAAGTATGAGATAAGATGTTCGAACGTATATCTGAAACAGAAATGGATTCCACGACCTGAACCTGGACAAAAATAAAAGGAAATTATAGAAGCTATTTGAAAAGGGATTCATGAAGATGTCAATATTATAATAAAAAAATCAGGAGGAATCAACAGGCTACAATTTATGCAGAATCTAGTTGACAGAATGCGGCAACGCTTATTTGATGACTCAAAAGATAGCACAATGCTAGAAGATCTTCAGGTAATGAAAATTGCAAATTATAATAATATTAAATTTAAATTTTATAATTATTTAAACAGCATAAATGGCATTTAAATTAAATGTTTTTTTAGGTGTTTGATGAAGTGTTCAAAACGGCAACTAATGACGCCAAGGGAGAAGATGAAGTTAAAATAGTATCACGGAAATTAGGTTTATCCAAATTTGAAAGTGTAGTTGACTTCCGTTTAAGAAATGCTTTATCAAGTTTCATGAAGGCGTTAACCGTACTCCCGACTTCAACAGCTGATTGCGAACGAGGATTTTCAGATATGAACTTGACAATAACTGATTTGAGGACTAGTTTAAACATCGAAAATGTGTCAGATTTGATGTTCATCTCTACTAATAGCCCTTCAGTTGCAGATTTCAATCCACGACCTTATGTGAAGATTTGGTTGAAAGATCACCGTTTAGCAGTTTCAGCTCTACAAGGTAAGGAACGACAAGAATCAAACGATGAAAATAAGTTGCAGAAAATGTTTTTTACCAATGTATTTTCGTAATCTTTTTAATATTTGTAAAGATTGACGAAATAATATACGTAATATAAAGAGGATATATAAAAAATCTGGTTTAAAATGTTTTCCATATTATTGACACGCTATTTATCGGCTTTACTCCTATAAACCATAAAAAAAATATTTTTATAATATTAAATGTTTATATTTGATGATACAAGTATAGTATACCAGGGGTGATCAGCGAGAAGAGACTCGCGAGCTACAAAATATATTAAGAAATATGGAAGAGCCAAAATGTAAAAAAAAAAAAGGTCATAGTATGGCCGCGGTTTGGTCACCCCTTTAGTATACTCTCAAAAAAATGAATGGGAACACCTCTGTTTGTAACTATAATTTAATTGTAAAACTGTGCATATCTAATATTTTATTTCTCATAGGTCTAGTCCCATAAATATATAAAATAAAATAAAAATAATATTATTTAAAACAATGGAAATCATAACCATTAATTATTATGTATTTTAAATTATTTTATTATAACATATATCGGAAAATATTACCTAAAAGAAAATATTACTTTCATATCTGTTCGCCTAGATGAACATTACGAGCAGATGGAAGATAAAGTTGAATGGACATGTGTAGCCAGCAAATGTATAACACCGAGGTAAAACTATACTTGAATAATCATAGTTCTTAAAATCAAAATATTAAAACAATAATAATAATAAAGTACGAATGGCTTATTTGTTCCAACATTATGATGATTTATATAGTAAATGAAGTAAATCTATAAATTGTTATTACTTTATAAGGTATAGAAAAAAAAAATTATGTTTAATATTATAACTATGTACTGTATTTACTTACGATATTCTTATGCCTTAAATAACATTAAGTCTTATTTACTAATTGGAGTAGACTGTTTTCGAATAAATGCTTTAAACACACTTAATAACAATCTATATAAATATAATTTATTGCAATAAGAAATTATAATTATAAATTACAATAATATTTAACATAAAAATTGTAATAATTAATCAATTTAATTTAACACTCATTCCAAAATAAACTTCTGACTTTCCCAATTAAGTTGATAAATTACCTACTTAAATGTTGTGTAATTAGCTTATTCAGAACTTTAAACAGACAACAACCAAACGATCATAAGTCATAAGACCAATGATCTAGAAGTTAGGCTGTTTTTCTTTTGGTTTTGTGGAAAGGAAATTATAGGATTTATAAGGAACAATCATTAAATTTTTCTTTTTTTTCTTTTTGTACGCCAGAGTTCAAATTGGATTACATCCAGTCTTAAATAATGAATAAGAATAAATGTGGGAAGATCAAGAAAAATATTCACATTTTGAAAATATAAGTATAAAAACAACTAAAAATAAAGTAGTAATTGCAGGAACATTTTATTAATACATTTGGTATCTAATGTATGACATGACTAGGTTGTATTGATTAGGTATCTCAATATCAATATTGTTTTTTACATAGATTAGATTAAATATACTAAACTATCTAATTTAAATTAATACGAAAAAGTTATAACATTTCAAATAGGTTGATTAATTATTTCATATATAATATTTTTACTGTATTCCCAAAAGAGTAAAAATATATCTTTAAGTGGATAGCGGATTAGTGATTTAGAAGATCTGAAAATAAAAAAACAAAACAAAATTATAATTTGCATTTAACCCTTAAATGCACAACTTTTTTATTTTTTAATTTAATTAATAACAAAAATAAAACACTAATAAGTTACTACCGACTAAAAATTGCTTTGTTATGCAAGAAATCGATATCAATTAAAGTGTAAATACTTAACATGATAACTTGGAAGGATAAAATGTAAATGTACTCGTAGTTAATAAAGCTGTATACAATGTATACTCAAGGATTAGAAGGACCTAGAAATAATTATCTGAGTTTTAGTACACAATTTAACCCAGATAATAACAAAAAGGGTTTATTTTATGTTAAAACAATTTAATTTTAGTGAAAGAAATTGGTAATTCTAGTTCAAATATATTTGTAATGTTTTTTTTTTTCTGATGTTGTATTAGAGGTTAATTCGTATATTTATTGGTGAATTTTTAACATTAGTTTACACAGTATATTTAAAAAGTTCTGGGACTGTTAATTTTTCATTATCTATATTCCATTGATGGCACTACATTGTATAATACACATCGATAGGGACTGTAAAAGTTCAATAACAATAAATTGGTTCAGTAATCACCTGCATTGATTTGAAGTGTAAGAATTTATAAAATTGTGTAAAATTGTGTCACAATATTTACAATGGAACAAAGAGTTGTAATTAAATTTTGTTTTAAATTAAACAAAAATGCTACTCAAACATTTTGAATGATGAAAAATATATATGGTAATGTTTGTTGAAGTCATAGCAAGATTTTAAATCGTATATGCGGTTTAAATATGGTTGTGACTCACTGGAATACAATCGAAGAGAATGGCATTTCCCAACTTCTAATAATGATAAAAATATGGAACTAGTACGCTCTGCTCTGTTTTATAATCGGCAAATATATAATAAAATATTATCAGAATAGTAATTCAATTAATGAAACATCCATACTATTTTACACAAAGTTCTTTTGTGTAAGAAGTAAGATGGTAAAAGAAAAGTGTTTGCAAAGTTTGTTCTACACTCACTAATGTAGCACAGAAAGACAAGGTTTCTGCTGTATGACAATGTTCCAGCACATTCTTCGATATTGGTACACAATTTTTGGCTAAAAAATCTGTTACTGTTATCAACCATCCACCATATTGGCCAAATGTGGCTCGAGCCGATTATTTTTTATTTCCTAAGCTCAAAATTGCTATGAAAGATGATCATTTTGACAATATAAAGATTATCCAATAAAATATGACAAGACCTGCAAAGCATTACAGAAAACAATTTTTCCAGAGCCCTCCAACAACTGCATGAGCATTAAACTATGTGTATAGAAAGGACAAGGGATTATTTTGAAAATTAAATAATATTGTTTATTTTAACTCGTTTGTTATAATTTTTTTTAAATCAGTGCAGGAACTTTTTGAATATACATTATATTTCAGGTTATAAATTGTAAAGCACTAAATAATAACAGTGAACATTTAATAAATATAAGTTCAAAATACAAACCTACAGTTTATATGTCTACATTTAAACATAAACATATGCTCACGATCACGAGTATGACAAATACTCTGGCAATAATGATTGCATTTTAATTGTTGTAGACATGGTCGGGGACATTTTCGATTCATAAAATCTTCAGCTTTCGATACTTTTGATAATGTTCCTTTATGTACAAAACACTCCAAAGTTAATTCATTTCCTAAAAGAAATTATTAAATTCAATTTTACTATTAAAATAAAAATATTGAATTCAAACCTAAAGCATTTAAGTTTTGAAGAGAACTTTTAACATTGTTCCATAGATCACATTGACTTATTAGGTTATTTATATTTCCAATAATATATAAACCAATTTTTGCTCTTGTTAAGGCAACACAGATTCGATTTTCATGTTTCCAAAAACTAGCATCTTCTTTAGTATTATGTACAGTGGATAACAACACAATTTCACATTCAGTCATTGAACAACTATCGACAGTTGATACATTTATGTTTTTGATGAGTAAAGATTCTTCTTTAAGCTAAGAATAATATTTTTATAGTATTATAATAGTTTATTTGAAATGCTATTTTAAAATTAATTATTAACTGTACTTTGTTCAGTTCATTAACTTGATCTTTATGAGTTGTTAGAATCATTATGTCTTCAGGTTTATAATTTTGTAAACAAAGATACCGAGCAAGCCCAATCATAAACTTTACTTCATGTAAATTGATATGAATTTTACCATGGCATTCCTAGTTGGTTTAAACATTTTAATTAAACAAACATTTTGATTTATTACATAATAATTTACCTCTATAATATTATGATCAATGAAATACACATTTTTGGATATTCCAATAACATTTGGTAGATTATATGTATGTTCACTACTTTCCAAATGATTAGTAATGAATGGTAACACTAATGACATTATTTCTGGTCGCATTCTGAATTGTTTTGTAAGTTGATATAAAGGTAAACCATTATTTATTGTTCGCTCCATAAGTGTTTGATTGAAGTTATAATTTTTGGCCAAATTATATGATGATGTTTTTGGACGTTCTACTTTTTGATCACCTAAAATTAATAATAAAAGTTATTTGATATAATGATTAGTTAAATCAGTGGCGTAGATACAATTTTTTTCTGGGGGGGGGGGGGGTGTTTAAAAGTAAATTTTTTAAGTGTTTTTAGTATATCTTAAAATGAGGTGATATGTTATAATATTGCATTTAAAATGGTATTATTATGTCCCGTATTAAATGAAAATTATTTTGTTACTCAATTTTAATACATAACTAATCACAGTAAAATCAAAATATTTTACTAATAATATGTAAATTTTAATAAATAATAATCAAATATCATTAAAAAAACCTGGGGGGGAGGGTGGAAACCCCTTACACCCTCCCCATAACTACGCCACTGAGTTAAATATAATATGGATCATCTAAACAGAAATTACAATCAGTCAAAAATAAACGTTAAAAACAATTTGATTATTAATTTACAGAAATTTGCTTTCTAAAAATGTTTAACATATTCATTTAATAATATACTAATTGCATAGAATAATTTGAAATAAAATGTATAGTAAATTTTAAAATAATAAATTGTACACAAAAAAATGGTATACTGTCTGATATTAATTATTTATATATTAAGAATCCTCAATTTCAGTGGTCGGCAATCTTTTTGGATCCTAGGCCAAATTCACTAATTAAAAAGGATTAACGGGCCAGATTGATATGATATTCAATAAAATTTCCTAGTTTTGGAATTTAATGCAAATCGTATAAAAGAAACATTTAGGCTGATTATAGTCTACAAGTCACCACTTTCAGACCGCTGCTCTATTTAATTCAATCAAACATTGATTTAATAATATACAATTTAATTATAAAATTAATAATTCTAGAATTTATATAGCAATAATTTAAAATAACCATATGTAAGGGTAAAAATGTACAAAGTTAATAAATATTTATTTTTTTGTTTACTGCAATAAATTTCTAATTAACCCATTAGCGCCTTGCGTTGCCAAGAAACAACATAAACAATATTATAAAACGACTTAATTGAATTTTAATGATATAAGATATTATAAACTTCTAGTCTTGTTGTCTTGAACAGCTTTTGTCTTCAAAAATTAATGCTAACACTATTTTATTTTTCTTTATTTTTTTACAAGTAGTTTTAAGGTCTAATATATGTTTTCAAAAACATTTTTGTTAAAAATTAAAAAAAAAAAACTTCAACACTAATGGGTTGATAATATTTCAATGAATAAAGTATCTATTATTTATTAAATACCAATGTTTTTCTCTATTGTCGAATTAAGATTTAATGTAATATTTCTAAAGGTACTACCCAATAAATTGCTATCAATAACTCATCTAAAATATAATTTTAGACAGAAAATTGATAAAACAAAGCTCATTTTATGTAATATAATACTATTTATACAGAAAATTCTAAATGCAATATTCAAAATAAAACATTCTTTAGTATTTTAACATTACCAATTAAAATCAAATGTTGAACATGTTCAGTTAATGAAGCAACTATATATGGTTCTAATGTTTCAGTTCCTTCTTCAAAAATAACTATAAAAAAAAAAAAAAATTAATAATTCGTAAATCATTTAAATTTGAATATAGTATCTTCTTCTTTTCCTTGGCCTTTCTCTCAATTATTTAGGGTTGACCATTCTTGTCCTAAACTTCCAATCATCTCGATTTTCTACATCTCTTGTTCACATATCAACAGCTCTCATATCATTATCAATAGTATCCAATCATCTTTTTTTGGTCTTCCTCTTCTTCTTTTCTCTTCAATATTCATTTTCATAACCACTCCTATTGTTTTGTTTCCTCTTGCCTCATCACATGCTCAAACCATCTCAATCTATTTTCTCTCATCTTGTCCATTATGAATCATACAAATTACTCAAAATAAAGAAGAAATTTTAGTTTATAATTTAATTTTGCTTAGTAGCTTACTAAATACGTTCATTTTTTTTTTTTTTATTGATATATGACCAATTTGATTGCATTTACCTTTCATTCGGTTAATTATAAGTAAAAATACTTTAATAAACTTACCAATTGGTGGTTTTAAATGTTCTAATAAATCTTTGTTTTTTACTGCTCCAGTGGTGGTAAGTCCAATTACATAAATTCCATCTAATAAATGGATTGTTTGGGTCAATCTATTTTCATCAAGTTTTTTACATAACTCATTATACTCATACCATATAGGAGTTAAAATATTTTTATAACCGCTGACAATCCTTTGTACCCAATTATAGTATAATATCCATCTTTGTTCTGCTGGTATTAAATGTATGTCATCAATAATGATCGGATTTACTTTTGGGCTATCAAAAGTCAACATGTACTCAAAGTATTCATAAAATTTCTTCAGTATTGTTAATTGTTGTTTTATTTTTAATGATTGATATTCACTGCCCTCAGTAACTTGTTCAGTTAATTCTATAACACATTGTTTTATATCATCTAATATTAAACAATGTTGAGTGGATTGTACTTTATCAAATTTAAAAGTTTTTAACATCTTGTCCACAGGATATGGATGAAACAACCAGTTAAGAAAATCCCAAGAATCAACAAAAGTATTGAATGACATTTCTGGTACTACAGATTTCAAAATATTCCAATCCAAAATACCCTTATACAACTTATCACATTTTTTATAACAGTCTAAAATAACTTGCTCTTTAGTTTTTAAATTTTGTTCTAAAATATTATTTATTTTAAATTTGTTAAGCCTTACTATCTCTTTTAAACTATGTTTTTTTAAAACTTCACATTTTGATTGACTACCAATTCTGACAAGTTTATCAGTTATTTTTAGAACACCTTCTAAAAAATGATCTAGGGTATGGTTGTTATTACAAATTATAGCTATAGGGTTTTTTAACCGTCCTGTTGTATATAAATTTTCAATCATTGCTTTTATTACTCGTTGACCAATAAAAGTCTTGCCTGTACCTGGAGCTCCTTGAATCAAAACATATTTTTTTGTCAGTGCTGCTTTAAATGCTTTATACTGACTACTCTCTTGTTGTAGGTATATTTCTGTTGGCCATTCATCATCTTTTAAAATATTAAATTTATAATCATCAATATCATATTTTTGAGTATTTATGTCATTTAAATATTCAGGTGATGAAGGTTTGTTAGAAGCAAAGACTATATATTCTTTCAATGGAAATGTTAAAGGGTTCATTTGTTGTAGAGCTTTAAGTGTCCAATTGTAGGGAACATAAAATTGTTCGCATTGTGCCATTAATAAATTTGTGTTTGGTCTTATATCTATACCACCAAGCATTTCTACTAGAAGTATGCCTTTATTTAAGTATTCTATGTCATCTCTTAACACGAGCCCAGCAAAAAATGTGTTAAAATTATCATTAGAAAATAGTAATAGAAACCCATTTATAAATAAATTTATATTATATAAATTTGGGTCAAATATAAATATAAAACCTAATTTGTTTCCAAGAAATTCTCTAGACCCATCAAATAATACATTATGACACACTAAATTAGTGCCTTCTGTAATTTTATTTTTACGATAATATTGTATAGATTTTCTTAAAGGATGAATGAAATCTTCACGCAAAAGATGAAATTGTGTATCTAAATAGTGATCTTCAGATTTATAAGGACCTTTATCAAGGTTAAACGGTAAAAACTTCACATAGTCAATATCATTTATAGTTGGATGAATGTATTGCTCTCTGAATGTTTTGGAAAACTCTTGAGGAAGATCTCCCATTGTTTTAAAAATAAACTAAAAACAAACATAAAAGCCATAGATATAAACGTAAATTAAACAATTCAAGGTAATAAACGGCTACTCACTGTAAATTGTATTAATTTATACTCTTGAGAAAATTGAAAGAATGAAAAAATAGATATATGAATATTGATATAAAATCAATAAATAATCTACAATTATTTAATATCAAAGTTAATTCAATTTTTTACATTATATTTTAAATTAAAATTACTAAAGCGATAATTAGTACTAAATATTTAGACTATTCAGTCTTAATATTCATATATTAAACACTGAATAGCAATAGCACATTCATGGTTATTCTAAGAATCTTATCTACAACGTTATCAATCTATGTATAATTTTTCATGGACAATATAAATATCAGTATCAAAGTCACAGATATATATAAATATATATATGACAATTTTTGATTTTTTAAATATTTTTTACTAATTTACCTTAAATCGTTGTTTTAATTGATAGTTAGGCGTCTTTTATCTAGTGTTCATGCTTGTATATAATAAATATTGATATTA
Source organism: Sipha flava (assembly GCF_003268045.1). NCBI lineage: Eukaryota > Metazoa > Arthropoda > Insecta > Hemiptera > Aphididae > Sipha > Sipha flava. The sequence continues at coordinate 966,602 of NW_020272813.1, forward strand.
TTATTTTTAACATCTGTCGCTTATCTATTGACCGCTGATATAGATAGTAAAATATAGTTTGTAACCGGCAAAGGAAATCGAACCTGTGCCTAATGTTTCACCTAACCAACTATTATTCATCTTAAAATACAGTCTCTTAATTTTTTAAGATAAATTTTAAAATTCAAACTTATTTTAATTCGTATTGAAAGTTTATAATTGTATTAAGTGTTAAACATTTTAATAACAATTTAAGTGGATTCAATTATTATATTAAAAATGTGTAATTATTGATCATTATCAATGAATAACTTGTTGAATAATAAATTTTTACGTTTTGGCGTACCATTTGCATTGTTAGTCGTCGGAGGATCATTTGTACTGAAAGAATTTTCTCAAATTCGTTATGATCATCGAAAAACTAAGTTTATTAGTCCAGATGAATTAAAGAAACAAGGTATTGAAATGAAACCACGAGGGAGTATTACAATAGAAACTGAGTATAAGAAGCTTATTGAACAAGTTAACTTAGATGACTATCAAAATAAGAGAATTCAAAGACCACCAGGATATGAAGATTGAATATTTATGTATATATATTTTTTTTAGTTAAATATAGTAAGATGTTATTTTATTTCAATAAATAACAAATAAAATATGTACACAATTAAAATATTTAATTTTGTTTAACATCAATCATTTGCTCCAGTAAAGTCATTAAAGTTGTAAATCTTTCTTGAATCTGAAAAATTAAATAAGATTATTTTATCTGTAAAAATATGTGTACAAGTAAGTTTAACCTCTGAAACAGATCTTTGAGGAATTCGTCTGTTAATAGTCTCTAATAAAACTTCAATATCTTCAACTCTTTTACAAGTCTGTAATATGATTTTGTCTTCATCTATTGTCCATTTGTTTATTGATTGTTTTTCTAACTCATTATCTTGTTTCTGTACATCTACATAACACTTAGGTAATTTTTCAATTACTCCAGTTTTACTAGTAATATGTTCATTTAATGAGATATTGATATCATTTGCAGTATTGGAAGATAAGTAAAATTCAGTTTGTAATTTAGTTGAAATATTTTGGTTATCACATTGCTTATTACTGACAATATTAGTATCCAAATCTTCAATAAACTCAGTTTTGATTTGTTTACTAGTTTCATCAGAATTTTCATGGACCATAAGACTAGTAGAAGATGGTTGTAGTTGATTATAATTTTCAGAAAAATCACTATTTGAAGATTGACTAGATAATTCTTTTTTGATTTTATTTGATATTTCAGATACACTATCAATAGATAGAGTAGAAGGTATTAGATTAAATCCTGCTTTTCTTTCTTTTGATAAATTATTAACACTATTTAAATGAAAAATATTTAAAGATCCTTCATTGTCAATTTCATTGTTTTTCATATTAGAATTGAAACTATCAAAATTTGTATTTTCAGAACTTAATTGATTAACGACTACACATTCTTTTGGTATAATACTTTCATTAATATCGCCTTTCAATTTCTTTTTAGGCAACATTTTTACACTTGATTCTGCTTTAGGAATGCAAAAAAATACCATTTCACTGGTATTCAACTCTTCATTAGTAACATGGACAATAGACTTTCCTGTGTCATTAATTTCTTGGTCATCTTTACACTTGGGGTTTTCTTCCTTTTTAAATTTAAGCTTTAAAGACTGTACTACTTTTGATTTTTGACGTTTTTTTGGTTTTATATCAATTAAATCTTCTTCAGACTCTATATTATATAAATTTTAAACAAATTATTCACAGTTATTAGTTTTAGTTCTTACGGGTATATACCTGTTCCTGTACTTCCTTTAATATCTTCTGCTGAGCCAGGAGAACTATTTTTAATTAAATTTTTTCTATTTTTTTTCTTTACTGCAACATTTTCTTCAGTTTTATCAATTTTTGATTGTACGACAAATGGATCTGCTCCTTCAAAATTAATTTTCGCTAATTTTAATCCTTCTGGAGTATCAAAATAAATACGACCTTTAAAAAACTAAAACATTTTCAAATTTAAATTTAATGAAATATAGAATTACTTATTATTAGGGCAGAGAAGTTATAGGATTTGCATATTTTTTTCTGAGTCTCTATTTTAAATCAAACCAAGGTATAAGTATGACTCATAAGCCCCATAGTTGAAATATTAAATTTTTTCTTGCCTATTTTAATAATTAGTTTTAAAAAATAATATTTTTTAAACCTAAATTTAATTAAATATAAATTTAATTTTTTTTCATATTATGATATTAAATTAATTATTACAAAACTAAAAATCTATAGTTAAATCTTTATTTATTGAAAATAGAAATCTTCTGAAAAAAAAATTTAGAATCTATTGTAAATATTTTTTGAGAGTTATGAAATTAAATATATATGTTTTAATCTTACAAATGATATTTATTTTAATAGCTGACTGAAATATATCCAAATAATCCATTAAATATAAAAAATAGTAAGTTGTAACCTTGAGACCACAGGATCTACAATGTATATTATCTCCAGTTTTATGACACAAACAGTGACATATATTCAACAGTGTTTGATCTTCTGAATCAGAAGGTATTATTTCTTCATAATCTATTCCACAGTTAATACTTTGATCAATGTCTAAATCTTCCCAATTATCATCAGAAAAGAAGCTAAAGTTTCATTTTATTATTTGATAAGGTTAAAAATAAAAATTCAACAAAATATGATACAATACCTTTCAGGAGGATGTTCTGTTGGTATTAATTGAAAGAAACAATCAACTAATATTGGATTACTTTTGAGTAAAGGAAGCATAGCCGTATGTACATCTAATGGAGTAATATTTTCAGTTTGGGATAAATGAAACAAATTATCTAATATTTTACGAACTTGAGTCGGTTGTTTTTTCATACAAACCTAATCAAATTTAAAAATAGATAAATATAAGAATATTCTAGATTATTGAAGCAACACACTTGTAATTTTCTAATAAATTCTTTTATTCTAGTTAGTTCTAAATAATCTGTAAACTTTCCAATAGATAAAGCTTGTCCTGGAAGTAAAAATCCTAAAAATTCATATATTAAATCTTCATTTTTATCAGAAAGTACTTCTGTTATATGTTGATACAACTCATTAATATTGCTATCATCAGCTTCACTAAAAGAAGCTAAGAGTTTTATAGCTAGATCAAATGATTCTGAATCTAGTCTTTCTCGCATTTTTTTTATATATCCTTCAGCATAATCTATAAAAATATACAATGTTAAACTTCATAGTTTGAATTATTAAAATATTTACTCCAATATTAAAGCAATATCAATTTTCATGTCCCACTTCAGAACTTTTACACATTAATTAAAAAATAATCATTTGTACAAAATGATTAAGTTAGTGAGGACACATCATTTTTTATTTAATTTGTTAACATAATAATTGTAATTGTTAATATTATTATAATTATTTCATTGTTAATTTTAATATTATACTTTTAATCAAATTAAATTTTAATTTGTTTATTATTTAAAATAAATGCGCTGTATTTGAAATGGATTAAATTTAATATATATATATATATATATATAAGAAATAAACTAAAAATACAATTCTTATATCTATACACAGATATAAGTTAAAGTGAAATATCAATAAGGCAATGATTATAACATAATTATTTAATGTATTCTGAAATATAATACCTTGAGCGTATTGTGAGTAAGATTGATCATTTTCAGGAAAAATAGCTGCCAGTGCTGTTTCATATTTTTTTTTCTTCTTTAAAATATTTGAATTAGATATATCACTCTTTCGTTTAGGAGTTCGATGATCAGATTCAGAAGTGTTCTTAAAAATATAACCAAATTATATTTAATAAATAATTAACTAAACAACAATAAAGTCAAATATAATACATCACATTTTATATTATTTGAAATGTACCTTTTTGATATTAATAGGTTTGATCGATCTGAAAACAAATTTAAGTAGTACATTCATAATAATAAAATGTTTGTAATTGATCAGTACTTACTTTATATTAGACTCCTGATGAACATCATGAGAAATCTTGAGTTCATCAATATTATCTATTTGGCACTGGTCCATTTTCTTAATTTCAAGTCTAATATATTGGAGAAATCCAAAATTACCTTAATTTTTAAAAAATTTAAAGTTATTGTAATTCTAAAATAATAATATTAATGCCTAATTAAAGTTTTTATTGGCATTAGTGTAACATTACTTAATTGTACTTTACGAGAAACAATAAATAAAAAACGATATTACTCTTATCGTTGTTACAAAATTATGATAACGGCCAGCTGTTTTTCCCTAAAATACTATCTTGCATTACTGTTTCTACAACTGTTTCTACTTTCCAGGAAAATTACTTGACAAACTATTATTTGTTTTATTACTATCTAATATCTATATTATAGTAGATACATTCTAATTTGTTGTGTACTGTATAGTTATTATAGCAACAATTATAAAATATATTTCAAATTCATATTTATTATTTCATTTAGAAGAAAGTTGCTCCATATTTCTCTATCGACAATTTTATTTATTAAGCATTTTAAAATACGAAGATACTGTATCCCTCTGTAACTAATATAATGGATCAAGTTTTTTAAATTATACAAATAAAGTAAGTATTAAATTAAAGCTAAAACTTTATTTTTAGTTATAATATAATTATAATTTTTTTAAATATTTGTTTATATTGTGATTAAAAATATATTATTATTATACAATTAAATAACTATTAATATATAAGTATATGGTTTTTATTAATAACATTTTATATTTTTACTCATTTATGCATAAATAATATCTAGGCAATTAGTTAACCATAATAATTAATATAATTATATAAATCTGCAATGTCAGTAGTATCTGTCATTTAGGTACACTAAAATATTTTGTAATTACAAAGATTAATGATAATTGGTTATCTGAAGAAAAAAAATAACTTTCCAAATATAGTTTATATCAGAATGTTTTTTAGATCATGGTGTGTATAAAAAAATAATTAATGTAAAATTAAAATGTTTAAACTATTTTTTTCTCTAAATAATTTTAAATGTATAAAAATAATTAAATATAGTATTTATGTTTAGTATCCATTTATAGAAATATAAAAGAGTACATCTATGCATACTTTTTAAATTTAGTTTGAAACACAAAGAAAGATTTTAGTTTTTTAAAAAATTTGATTAAAAACAAATATAACAAATTTAAAAAAAAAAATTGAGTTATTATTTTTAATATTATTACTTAATGTGTGTTTTTGTAAAATCATTATATATTTACAATTATAATTGTTGAACAATTAAACTAATTTTTTACATTCTATAATGTCTGTTTACAAACATAAATAGTATTTTTGTGTAGGAAATAATAATACTTGTTTATTTTTTTTATTAATTATTTATAATATTTAAATTTAGTTTTTTAACTGTTATAATAAATGGATTTATATTGCTATTAGTTGTTAAGATTTATTATAATATTGTAATATTATTAAAAGCTTATCTGATTTAGTACAGTATTAGTATTATTATTTTGTATTCATCATTTTTTTTTTTTTTTTTTTAAGAGGCGCATCAAAATATTTGCCTCAGCAATTATAAATAACAATACAATTTAGCTACATAAAACAACTAGAAAAGCAATATTAGATAATAAACATAATTAAATCAAAAAGCCTTCTGAGAGGAAGAAGTTAACGATGGAAGTAATAAGGAATGCATTAAGAAATTGAAAAATATGTGGGAGGGTAAAGGGAATATTATAAGAAGAACAGATATTGGAGAGAAGCTGGCGTTTAGTGAGAAAGTCCGGACAATTAAAGAGGAGTTGGGAAGCATTGCATATAGCAGGATCAACGTGTTGAGTACATAGAGGAGAATCATTAAGGGATAAATGAAATGAGTGGGCTGAGAGGCGGTTGTGGCCGAACCGGAGGCGAAAAAAAGAGATGATGACTTTACGGGATAATATTCATCGATTAATAGTAACTATTATGTAAATTTATAGAAATTCTTAGAAATTAAATTCATTATTATGATTAAATTAATAACTAAGACTAAATAATAATTAATTTTCCTTGTTAGGAGTAAACAAACTGTTTAGTGATTTTTGTGAATTATATTTTTATACTGTTATAAATTTATTTAATAAATTAAAATATCTTCAACTTACATCCAATGATTTGTTGTAAAATATGTTTACTTATGATTGTAATTATAAAATAGTTTTACTAAAACATTTTAAAATACTCATGAAAATTATGTTAACATGCAATAGTAATTATATCCCAAAAGTATTCTGTTATATAAATGCTTTATAATCTTTTTTTTTTAATAGATGAATAAGGAGATTATATTATTATAATAATTAATTAGTAAATTTTCTAGAAATGCGTTAGTTTATCTTCTTAATATTTTTTGTTTTAATATTAAATATTATTCATTATAGTTATATTTTTACACATTAAATGGTAATAAATTTTCCATGACAATCCTAATGAAAAGTATACTAATTATTTACCTATTCATTATGATATGGTTATTTACAACTTTTGATAGTACAATGATAATTTTAATTGCTTAAATGCTATACTTAAAATTGTTTAAGATGTGTTAGGTATTCATCTTTTATTAGTATATGATAAAATTATCTTTTTAATGATGTTTATATGTTTAATTTACACTATTTAAATTTATCAACTAGATTAAATAATCAAATATACACAATGTATATTTAGTTTGGTTTTAATAAATATAAAGATTAACTTTTCAAGAGTATGATAAAGCAATTTGATTGTAATATATTAAAAAACATCAGTGGGGGCATTCCGATGATCAATCGATTAGTTTTCAGCCTGTAAGTGCTTCATACACCTGTTACAACAAATATGTAATGCAATTTCATAATATTATTTCCTAGTAAAAAATCCTTATTGTTAATATTATCTAATCCGAGAAATATATATTTAATATTATATTCTATGTTAATGAAACAATAAGTTCTATTTTTTTTATTTATAAAATTAGTTTCTATGTCATGTATTTAAGTTAATTATGCCTAGACTTCAGTGGAAATTTAAATCAAATCATAGTTCTGTAGAATTATTACCATTATCTCTGAGCTATAATGTAAGCAGAAGTTATGGAAGCATTTTGAGTTATTTCCATTTTTTGAAAAGAATCAATGGCGATACCCAGGTAACATGGCATCATATATAATACTAATTACTTAGTAATTAGATTATAAAAACTTAAAAATAAATTAAACTAAAAGTAAATTAGTTATTAAGTGGTTAACTGATAAAAAATTTTAAGTTTGTTTTAGGATTATGTAATTTTGCAACTTTAATAATGAATAACAAGTACTTTCATTGAAATTCTATACACCTTATATAGTAATCTGAATAATGTTAAGTACATATTTAAAAAAAAAATCTTAATTCAACAAATAGAATAAACTTTGAAGTTGTTTTTATAATTGGTGAAAATATTTTCAACAATTTGTTATTTTATAAACTTTATAAATAGTTGTAAATGAGTTATAATTAATTATTTATATTTAAAATAAGTAAGTACCTTATTTTTAAATATTAGTTTTTTTATTAAATTTGAGATATAAGGATTAGTAACATTAAATAGAGTTGGACAACATTTTAATTTCAAGCAATTCTAAATAAATTTTAGTTAATTATGTAATAATGTAATTAATTAAAGACATTTTTGAACTTTTGTTTATCAATTTGTATATCTAAATTGAGAAACTTGTGTTTACATTGTATATAAAATTAAGTTATAAAAAACACATTTTCTTATCCTTTAGATACATAACTAAAGAATTGAGTGAAAGATTTAACAAATAACTCATTTATTTGCTATAATGTGCGAACAAAGGCAAATTAAAAAAAAAAAACTCATTTATTAATTTTGGTTGAGAGTAATAAATAATAAAACTATATAGAATGTTTATTCTACAAATTGTATTAATTTAGTAATATTTTTACTGTTCAACAATCAACTTAGTTTAGAAAAAAAAAAATTTGAGATGAAATAATATGTATCAGTTGTCGTGGTATTTTTTATAATAATTTAATAATTATATTCATATATATACAAATAATTTTTACAAATAACAAATTATAATTGTAAAAAAGCAATATTTATAATTAGTTTATTTTAATTAAACCGTTTTAAAATATGTTTTTAGTTCACCAATAAGTATTTAATGATAAAATATTAAAAAATTTGTGATTCCTAATATTATGGTAAAACATTAAATGCCAACATTTGTACTATAGATCATAGTAAGTTATTATGTCAGACAACGAAGATCGTCAAAGTGTACCAGGAAACATTCGATACACTAAAGGTTTTTCATTTTTGCGTTTACAACTTCCAACGACTAATGAATTTAGTGATTTAAGACGACCACAAAGATCACATAGTCAAGGTTTTCTTACTGGATTGTCAAATCGTTTACCATCATTTTCTATTACTGGTCCATTATATGATGATAGTCCAATACCGCCTTCCGATAATACAAACAAAAGATTCAGTTTTGCAAATTTCAGAAAAATTTCATCGGCGGTCAGTAGGATTAGAATTTTTTTTTTTAACACAAGCCTTACTAAAACACTGATTTTCTGCTGTTTAACACCTAATATTGAGTGATTAAACTGTTCAAGCTTCATTTTTTATCCTGTATGTAGTTAAATAAATTACAGTAACATTCATGTTCCAACACAGCACTCAGCAATATATTGCAGTTTAATAAATATTTATTTGTCATAATCTAAAAATTAATTTTCTTAAATTTTTACTTTTTAGTAGAAAATTAAAATAATAGAAAGCTTAATGTATATTCAATACAACAAGCTTTGTATTATTTTTGAAAAATAGTTCTATTTTATCAGATTAATGCTATGCTATTTATCACTGTTTTGAATGTTTATCCTATTTTACAACTACATCAGTACATTTTAAATTATTATTTATCCTATTATTTTTAAATATCAATCACATTTTTGTAATAATATCATAGGCGCAACTAGGGTGAAAAATCTGGGGGGACTACAGCCCTCCTACCAAAACTTAAAATAACTTGTAGATTACTCTTATATACAAGTTAATTTTAGATTCTGAGCCAAATTGTATTTACCGCAATGTGTCTTTTTTTGTATGTGACACTTGTGAGTTAAGTATGCTTATGCGGTATGCTATGTATGACATGAAATATTTATGGGGGAGCTAAATTTTGGTCCGGGGGCTAAGTATCTTGTAAGTATCATATTTACTAGTTGAACACAAAAATATATCTTGTACATCTTCAAAATATTTTATTATTTTATTCATATCTAATAATTGCTCTTTTTATAATTGACAAATATATAAAACCAAAATAAAATTGTTGATCGTGATCAAGTAAATTTTCATTTTTGTTTTACGCTTATAATTTAATATTAGTGAAGTATTAAATAGCTTGAAATATTTCAACTTAATAATTTTGGTATCTATTTTTGTATATTTCCATTTGTTATAACCCACATTGTTTATTTATAATAAAAAATGATGTGATGTATTTTTAATTTTAAATGTTTCTTATTTATTTTTAACTGCATTATTTGTTTTGTTTAGTTATAGTTAATTTAAGCTAAAATTGTTGCTTGTTTTATGCTATAATAATCATGTTTTACAAATTAATTGTTACTAAGATTTTTTTCAATTTTTTTTTTTTAATCTTAACATTTTCAAAATAAGCTAAAAATAATGGAATTTTATTCATACTAATTAATTATTTTCTTATTTTGTGTAGAATTTGCACAATAGTGATTCAATGGTTTCGCTGTGCTACCGAGCTTTACATAATTACATCTCAGAAAATAATTTAGAGGGTCTTCAAGGATTTCTTGAAAACCGCAGAGTTCTTGTTGATGATCGTGACGATGTACGATATAATAAATTTGTTTTATTTAAATTCATCCATTATTATATTAATACTGATTATTTAGAATGGAGCTACTGCTTTACACTATGCTGCTTCAAAAGGAAAATTACTATTTTTGAGAGAGCTTATTAATCATGGGTCCGATGTAAATATTGAAGATAATGTAAGTATTTTTAATTTTAGGAGTTATAACTATATAGTCAATTTAAATATTTTATAACTAGATTTGTTGAATTCAGCAATATTTACATTTTAAATATTAGCTTTATGATTATTTTATTTATAAAATATGAAAAACAAAACTTAACTTGGGTGTTCTCATTTAAAACAAATCATAATTTGAAAATGTAAAGTACTAAATGTTGTTAGCGTTGTATTTCCAAGTAAAAAAAAATAAAATATTGAAAATTGTAAAGGTTCTATTTAGAAACATCAAAGTAATAATTATCATATATGTATATAAGACATTTCTTGGGAAAATATTTAAATTTTTTTTTTTTGTTACCTGAATTTTAATGTTGAAAGAATTTCTTAATTGTAGCTGAACACAACTTCTATGCATTTTTCCAGACTGAGGAACAAACTGTTTTTTTCATTAGATTAAATATATTATAATTTATATTTGAGTTAAGCAGACTTGAGTAAAATACTTTTTAAAAATATTTAGAATAAATACTCGAATACTTACAAAAATAGTATTCCGAATACATTATTTAGAATACTTTAAAAGTATTCCAAATACTTTTAAAATACTTCTAGTTTTCATACTATAAAAATAATAGATGTCCACTCAACAGAAATATTTGAAATTGTAGACAAAATATATGTTATTTTATTGTACTTTTATATTACATAACTGTTATTGTTTATGGTTTACAACAATAATAAATACCTGATATTAGTTTATACAAGATACGACGGAGAAGTAATAAGATCATTTAAAAAAGTGACAATTTGACAGTATTCAAAATACTTTATTGAATACTTTCAAAAAAAGTATTTAAAAAGTATTTTGAATACAATATTCCGAATATTGTATTCGGAATATTACCCAAGTCCAGAGTTAAGGTCTATAAATTGTTTTTAAAAGTAAATTTAAGAAATCTTGTCTTAATAATTATATTTAGTTACATAATATATATTTCTATTGCTAAATATTATAAATTAATTTATCAGGATAATTGGACAGCATTGATTTGTGCTGCTAAAGAAGGTCATTCTGATATATGTGCTGAGTTATTAGACCATGGAGCTGATATTGAACACAGAGATATGGTACATATTATCTATTTATTTATTTTTTTGATAAAGTTATTTGTAAGTGTTTATTATTTAGGGTGGATGGACACCACTTATTTGGTCAAGTTACTGTGGTTTTACTAATTTGGCCAATTTGCTACTGGACCGAGGGGCTGACATAAATGCACATGGAAATTTTCATATTACTGCATTAGTATGGGCTGCTGGCAGAGGACACACAAAACTTGCTTGTAATTTAATAGCACGTGGTGCTAAAGTTAATGTTGGTGATAAGGCATGTATCAAAATGATGTGAACAATATTCTTTTTAAATAATTGTAAATGTTGAAATGTTTTAGTATGGGACATCTGCTTTAGTATGGGCATGTCGTAAAGGTGATGTTGAATTAGTTGATACATTATTAAGAGCTGGAGCTAATGTTGATACTGCTGGAATGGTAAGCTGTTTAGTAAAATGATACTGTCAGAAATGTATGAAATTGTTGATTTATTTTAGTATTCATGGACTCCATTATTAGTATCATCTATGGGAAACCATACTGAAGTTGTAAATCTTCTCCTGGAGCGAAAACCAAATGTCAATGCTTTAGACCAAGATGGCTGTACTGCTTTAACAATTGCATGTAAAGAAGGATATTATGATATTGCCAATTCTCTTTTAAATTCTGGAGCTTACATTAATATACAAGTAAATAAATATAGGTACTGTATATGCAATTTAATCAATTACTTAATCAACTATAATTTTTAGGATCGAAGTTCTGATACTAATCTCATACATGCTGTTAAAGGAGGCCATCGAAATATTGTGGAAGCTTTGCTTAAAAAATATGCTGATGTTGATGTTATGGGAAAGGTATATAAATATTTAAATTATGAATTTTTAATTTTATAAAAGTGCAATAAAATAAAATAATTTAATGAATTATGTCATCATCATCAACAGCTTAACGATCTATTAAGGACCTGTACTGCCACTAGTAAGCATCTCCATTTTTGCTCTGACCAAAATCCAGTCTAACATTGCATTCTCTTCTATCAGTTTCATATTCTTTTCTACCGTGTCTTTCCAAATTGTTATTGGTCTTCCAAGTGGACGTTTTTTATTTATTTTACCTATAAGAACATTTTTTAATAAATTTCCATCAGATCTCAACTCATATCCCAGCCACTCGTTTACAACCCAGTCGTTTACATCTTATGTATTTGAGTATATTTGGCTCTTCATTAAGTCTTTTATTATAAATTCCTAGGTTGTCATTATATACAGTTCCATACATATTTCTTAGTACTTTTTTTTCCCATTAAACAAGTTTTCTATTGTTGTCTTTTGTCGTGGATCAATTCTTACATCCATAGGTTACTACTAGTCTATGGTAGCTTGAGTACAAAATAGTTTTTGACTTAATGAATTATGTTATTAACAATATTACATAACTACTTGAGTTTTATTTTCTAATTAATTAGGATAAAGTTATTGGTTTTAAATCATGTTCTAATAATATTTTGAAAAGCTGCAATCTTATATGTTTAAATTTGAAAAATTATTATATCTAAATTATTGTTTATATTTTAGGAGCGGAAAACTGCATTATATATTGCTGTAGAAAAAGGAAATACAGCAATAATTAAATTATTACTTGGTGCAAACCCTGATTTAGAAATCTCAACAAAAGTAATGGATACATACATAGATTTAACATTTGATGTATATTAAATTATTTCACATTTTTTATTAATAAGGATGGTGATACACCTTTAATGCGAGCTGTCAGAAATCGAAATTCTGAAGCTGTTCAACTATTAATTGAAAAGAGGGCTCGTGTATCAGCTACAGATAAACGAGGAGATACTGCATTGCACATAGCTATGAGAGCTAGAGCTAGGGGAATTGTTGAGATTTTGTTGCGAAATCCAAAAAATAGCCAGCTATTATACAGACCAAATCGAGCTGGTGAAACTCCTTACAATATGGATGTAAATGCTCAAAAACCTATTCTTAGTCAAATATTTGGTTCAAGGCGTCTTAATACTAATGAAGATAATGAAAATCTATTGGGATATGATCTTTACAGCAGTGCATTGGCTGACATGTTAAGTGAACCTACTTTATCTATGCCTATTACAGTTGGATTATATGCTAAATGGGGTAGTGGCAAATCATTTTTACTTAATAAATTGAGAGGTGAGAAGTGTAAATATTTTATTATTCCTTTATAAGTATATTTTTGAAATATTTTAACTATATTAATTATTTATTATGTTAAATCATATGATTACCTTTTTAGAGGAAATGAAAAATTTTGCTCATCAATGGACAGATCCATTTTTCCAATTTCCTTGGCTAATATTGGGTGTAGCTCTTCATTTTTGCTTCATTACGGGTACTGTGGTTGTGGTCTTAACATCATCATCACTTATAGCAATTATGACAACATTTAGTTTATTAGCTGGTGTATTTTTCTTTCTCATTATGATATACTATTGCAGTCATAGGTTAGTCTTAATTTTTTTGAATGATATATAATTTTTTTAATTATTATATAATACTGCATTCATTTTATAGTAAATTATATCATTATATAATTTTTCAGACTTGATTGGGCTTATAACTGTATTAGTTATTTAAGTCAAAAAGCGGTTACTGCCCGAATAATTCTACAAATAATATTTTGTCATCCACCTGGTTCAAGTTGGGGCACATCAGTTACTGCTCAACCTATAAGGTATCCAATATTTTAATGTAATTAAATCCTATTTTGTTTTAAAATTCAAACATTTATACATAAATTATATTTTTATCTTGTCTATAATTGTATCTTGAATATTTAAATTTAGGTTTTATTTTACTGATCAAACACGAGTAAGTAGTACAACACCTGGAGAGAGTACCATTATTCAAATGATTGGCTCATTATATGATTCAATAGAAAAAGATTTTGGGTCCATTTCCACTCGTTTATTTAGAGCTTTTCGTCCAAAACCAGGTTAATTAATTTAATATATTACTTATTATTAATAAAAAGTTGTCTAATATTAATTTGTATATTTTTTAGTAAAACTTACTTCGCCTTGGAAATGGCGCAAGTTATGTTGCATGCCAAACATAATACTATTTGAAATGTCATTTATGTGTGCTTTATTAGCTATTCTTATTATTGCTATGCATAATGGTACATTGATTTTTATAAAGTAAGTTTTGGTTCTATCATATAATACATTTTATTAAATTTGATTTGATTTTTCATTCAGTGATTTTTCATTTGACAAATCTATTGGAAATGTTATATTATTTTGTTGTGGAGTATTTATACTATTCCTATTGATTGGAAATTTATATACATTCAGTCAATTATTACAATCATTAGTATTTTCACAACGTAAACAACTGAGAAGAGCTACATCTAGATTAGATACATTGAAGTCTGAAGGATTTATACAAGCATTAAGAACTGAAGTTAATTTAATGACAGAGATGGTACTTCTTTTACTGTTTATGCTTCAAATCTTTTTATACTAATTATATAAATTCATTAAAAGGTCCGTTGTTTGGATGCATTTACTCAACAACAGACTAGATTGGTGATAATTATTGATGGTCTGGATTCTTGTGAACAGGACAAAATATTATTACTTTTGGATGCTGTACGAATGTTATTTTCTGAACAGAATACTCCATTTATTGTAGTTCTAGCTATTGACCCACATGCAATATCTCAGGTTCAAAAATTGTTTTATTATCACAGGTATTTAAACAATTCTTGACTAAATTTAAATATTTATATTTTTAGGTGATTGAACTAAATAGTCGACGATTGTTGAATGATATGAATTTTTCTGGTCACGATTATCTTAAAAATATGGTTCATTTGCCATTTTTCCTTCAAAATTCTGGTTTACGTAAAGTAAAATTAGCCCAAAAGTCTTCCCAATCTCACAGAAAAAGTGTTACAAATCAAATGGATGAAAGTGGATTAGTACATTCGGTAAACTATTGTGATTTTTCTTTAAAAATTCTATTTATGAAATATATTTTGCTAATACAGGCTTCAACAAGACGATTATCTAATGAATCTACTACTTTAAAACCCACAATGGGTTCCTCAGGTGGACTTAGTCGAAGCAAGGGTAACATTAATTCTACTAGGAGTAAATTAAAATCTAGTGAGAGTATTGCAAGTAGCATAGCCAGCAATATACACAGATTAGGCGGTCCTCAAGATCTTTCTAAAATATTATTAACTGATGATTATTTTAGTGATGTAAATCCTAGAAGTATGAGACGTTTAATGAATATTGTTTATGTCACAGGTATATAGAAATTAAAAATATGTATATTTATGAATAATATTAAATTCAAATGTTGTTTTAGGTCGTTTATTAAAAGCATTTCAATTAGAATTTAATTGGTATCATTTGGCTAGTTGGATAAATATCACAGAACAATGGCCTTATCGCATATCTTGGATGATAATTTTCCATGATACTAATGAGGATACTATTGATGATTCTATGTCACTAAAAACTTTATATGAAAAGTTGTGTTTATTTTATCATGTAATTATTTGAATAATAAATTGAATTATATTGTATTAAAATTTACAGAGTACGTCGTCAAATACAATTTTCAAAAGACATAGATCCATTAATGGAAATGGATAAAGATGAAAAAAAATTTGAAATATTTCTTACTTTTCATCGAACAACACTACTGGTGAGCGATCTAAGGATATTCTTACCATTTACTATTAATTTGGATCCATACTTGAGAAAAGTTATTAAAGATGAAATGCAAAACTCCGAAGATTCCAATCTTTTTAGGCCAACAATTTCACATAATGAACTTCAAACACGAAGAGTACATAATCAACTTTTAAGAAGACAAGTTAGTTAATATTTTAAAACATAAAATATACAATTGTTATACTTTTATAATATTTACAATATTATTGTTTTTGCTATAGCCTAATCACTAGTCAAAAATATTGTTTAGTAAAAAAATAGTTACTAAACACTTTTTGTGAAAGCTAAAAACTTTTTTTCATTTGATTGAATCATTTTTGGCTTCTTTTCACTATTTACTTACAAAATATATAATTCTGAAAAAATTATAACTTAACATTTTTAGTAAAAATGTTTTCAATATTGATAAGAACCATTAATATATCTAAATATTTATCTATACAATACTTATCAAAACTAAAGTATTTGTACACTAAAATTAACTTAATTTGTTGTATATATTACTTCATTCTTTTTTTAATGATCAATTGTAATTTAATTTAAGAAAATGGGAGCTAAATTATCACTTCAACAAGAAACTTTACCAGCCACGTTGATGTTAAATGAACCACAATCTGCTGTACTGTGGAATCAACAAATTCAAAATCGATGGCAAACATCTTATGATGAATTACCGAGCCAACTTCAAAATTTTTCCATTTCATCATTATCAGTAAAATTGAATAACCAATATATATTTCTATAAATATTATTAATTAAAATTTTTTAGGATGAATTTAATAATATTAAACTATCAACTTCAAGTGTAGATGATGTTTGTAAGTTATTAATAAGAATTAAAGATTTGCAAGAATCAAACATTCCAAAATACACTCAAATAATTAAAGATAACAATCTCACTGGTTGCGTACTTTTACATTGCAATTTAAATGATCTAAAAAATGTAATTATATAGTATTTATAAAAAATGTTATACACTATAATTATATTTTGCAAATTGGTTTTATTTCAGGTATTAAAAATGAATTTTGGCGATTGGGAACTTTTCCGCATAGTTTTATTAGCATTACGAGATAAAGAATACCTTATAAGTAATGAAATGAACAGCAATAATAGTTTTAAACATACTAGATCTGGTAGTTCAAAAAATCATTCTCATGAAAGAAGAGGTATTGCAATTATTCTATTTTAGATGATAAAACTTTACTATCAATATTATTAAAATATTTATTTATTTTAAAAAAAAAAATATGTATTTACATCAATAAATAATTTTAAATATTTAGGATCATCCAATAATAGTAATAATGTTCAAGGAACTTTGAATGATAAGGACCAGAAAGCATCAAAAGTGTCATCAGTTGAAAAACAAGTAAAGAAAAAACATTTATATATACCCCCTATTTACTTTTGTAACAAATTAGAATGTAAATTAATAATATGTAAGCACATATAACCAAATTTTCAGATAAAGTAAAAATATGTATTATATTTCATAAAAACAAAATCAAGTATATTATATCATTAATTATAAATACTATTTATAATCCATGGTTATATAAAATAAAAATTAGTTCACAGATGTAATTTATCGTAAATAAGAAAGAGAATGAGAAAATAAAGGATTAAGAAAAATGAAACAGATTGTCAAACTAGCAATTTTTTTCTACATTATGGAAAATTAAAAAATAGTATTAGTCTTTGGTGATATTACACATATTTCAATCCTCCTTATTGACAGTTAAAAAAAAAAACTTTGTATAGTATTTATTTTTATTTATCACATAAAATATTAAATAAATATTTTAAATAAAGGTAACATTGGAAGAACAAATGATATGTGGTGCATTGCAAACTCTTAATGAAGAAGCATGTGAAGATGTTCTGGAGGAATCTGAAGAACAGGGTACTATAGCAGCAGCTACTTATTTACAAGTTCCACAGCAGCCTATTGACATAATTACAGGTGAGCAGATACATCAGAGTCAAAATGAACACAACATTAATAATTATAAATTAGGAGAATGTAATTCTAATGTAATCATAGATATAAATTAAATTCATTTTATGACTTTAAAAGTCATAGATTCTAATTATTGTTGATGGAGTGCATGGTGAAGAATTTTGAGCTAGTGCATGATTTTATTTTATTACTTTTGTTTATCACAATTTTTTGCTTTTGATTCAAAATTATTGAAATTGTTATTTAGGACTTAAAATGGACTTTCTCTTTTTAATAACCTAAATTAACTCTATTTATTGTTTATATATTATTTTATCGGATGGAATAATAACTAATAATAATAATAATTAATAACCACTTTTTCTATAGTTATTTATTTATAATTTGCACAATTTAAATCCAATTTCATATATTAAATATTTTATTGTAGCAATTAGCAATGGATAGATATATCTTCTTAAAAGGCATAACAGGAACAAATGAATAGATGTATGTACTTTATTATGTAGAATTTAAGATTAGCGCTTTAGTTTTGGGTTTTCCATAGATGTTGTTGGTAGTTTAAATAATTATGAATATATTTTTGTAAAATATTTTACTGAATGCTGAAATAGTGAATTATTTGATATTTAAATTTAAAATAAATTGAGTAATTTATTTTAATTTATTGACTATACACAGACTTGAGTAGTATTCCGAATACAATATTTTGAATTCTGTATTCAGAACACTTTTTAAGTATTTCGAATACTTTTTAAATACTTTTTTTGAAAGTATTCAATAAAGTATTTTGAATACTTATAACAAGTATTCTGAATACTGTATTTCGAATACCGTTAAATCATCTCCTTTTTAAATGATTTTATTACTTCTCCATCATATCTTGTATAAGCTAATATCAGGTATTTATTATTGTTGTAAACCATAAACTATAACAGTTATGTAATATAAAAATACAATAAAATAACATATATTTAGCCTACAATTTCAAATATTTCTATTGAGTGGACATCTATTATTTTTATAGTATGAAAACTAGAAGTATTTTAAAAGTATTCGGAATACTTTTGAAGTATTCTAAATAATGTATTCGGAATAAAATTTATGTAAGGTATTTGAATACATATTCGGAATACTATTTTTGTAAGTATTCGAGTATTTATTCTAAATATTTTTAAAAAGTATTTTACCCAAGTCTGACTATACATTTATGCACATAGGCATGCATTTGTTTCTGTTCAAAAACTAATAAAAATATTCATGACAAGTATTTTAGCTTCTACATTTTAAATAAAATAATTTATTTTATAATTTATGTTATTCTATTTATTTGTACATTGTTAAATTAGTTCAAATTATAATAATTTTCAAACATATTAATTAATATTTTTATTAACAATATTGTAAATATCTATAAAAATATTCTTTATTTAACTGCCTAATATTAACGTTTAATAATGTGTAAATCAATTTAATTTTTATTTTTAGAAGATTAAAATTTTAATTTTGATTACAATGATAATTTGATAATACAAGTTAATAACTCATTCTTTATTCAAATTATCCAGGGCTAAATGTACTTTTTTAAGAATAAAATAATTATCAATCATATTGTGTGGCAAATAGGTATTTCTTAACTTATAAACTGAATTAATTAACATTTATTTTTATTCATAATTATATTTAGAATATTTTAATTGATTTGTGGTGTATTATTTTCCTCTACTTAATCGACTTACAAATGTAAATTTCACATTATATAAAATAATACCAGTTGGTTGAAAAATAATGTTGCACTTCAAAACCATTATAATGTTTTTAACTATTGTTTAAGTATTGTGTATTTGTTGATTTTGTGTTTAATAATATATCATATTTTTATACTCCAATATACCTTCAAAACAACCTAAAATAAATTACTAAGTAAACAAAAAAAATGTGTAACCATTTTTATTAATTTAAAATAAAAATGTATTAAAATATTAAAAAATAAAATTGTGTAAGATAGATCAATTTTAGATTGTGATTTAAATGATTAATGTATTGGTTTTATCATGACGTGTGTTTTTTATATTTTGTGTCTATGTACATAATTTTGACCAAAAACATTGCTCTGATCATCACCATTATGGAAGGTTATTGTTAGGAAATTATGTCATTTGGGGTCAATGGGATAGAGGTTGTTTTTAAATTTCGGGATAGTTTTCTGAAAAATTGGAACAAATTGAAAAAAATTACAAAAAACTTTACAGTATATATATATATACTATATATTGATTTACAGTTTATATTTTCATCAATATTTTTGTTAGATATAGATAGATTATATCATTTTTTCCAATTTTTTTTTTATTACACAAATTAAATTTAATTATTAATTAACTCTTTTAATCTTGATATTATTTATGTTGTGTATATATTTTATAATTATCATATTTTTTCCATGTTTTCTACTTTAAGAATATAGTGATTATACTAGATAAAAATTAGTAATTTATGTTCTTACAACATACCAAATTATTTAATATTTAATTGAAAAATTGATTTTAAAGTAAACTTGAAAGGGTCTATTAACATATTCATAAACTATTATGATTCTTTTCTCTTTTGTTGATGCATACACTAACGATTTTAAATAATCCGATTACTTATAAAATTGAATTTTATTATTTTTGCTTAATTATAATGTATCCATATAAAATATATATTGATTATATTAAAATTTAAAAATATTTAAATTATTTCATTGCTATTTACTAAAAAATCAAATTTTTAAATTTTATTGGTGTAATGATATCTGTAATAAAAAAAAATCATATCTCAATATTTATAATTTTGTTTACATATAAATTATGTATATAAATAATATATAATGATATATATAAATTAAAGTATATAAATTAGTGCACTAATTTATAATTCTAGTTTAAGGAAAAAGTATAGAAGACTGAAACATACATTTTAATTATGTTGTTAATATAATTATACCTATTTATTAAATATCTTGATTAATAAATTAATAAATAATACATTCTATTTATTTTCTGTTTTAAAATAATATAATACATAAAATATTTGTCTATATTTTGTAAATTAAAACACTAATCGTTATAATTTAGAAGTTCACAAAACAAACCTATTTAAAAAATACCATAAAACTTTTATTAACATTAAACATTTGACTGGAGTATAATTTATAAGTTAAAGTATAATTTAAATCTGAGTTTTTAATGACTATACAAAACTTTGCAATTTTTCTAAAATTTAAAATTTCTATCTAATTTATAAACAATAATTTTATTTCTCTTTAATTTAACTTAAAATCAACACATTTTACCTCAGTATATAATGAAGATCTACAATTAGCGCTATCATGCAAATGTTGTGCTATATTAATAAAAAAAGTCAACAAATTTTGAATAATATTCCTATTATAAATTGTATATATTTATTTAAAATGTTATAATTCATAAATAATATCAATGTCTCGCCATTGTTCTGCCTTATTATTTAATCATAATATACTCATACATTTAAGACAAAATTTTTAATTCAAGAACTGCTAATTCTTAAATATATAAGTGTATTATTATTTTTTTTTTTTTTTTACATTGTGAATTTTGTTCAAAACTATTCTTCTTCTTCTTTTCCTTTCTCTCTACTATTTGGGGTTGGCCTACCTTGTCCTAAACCTCCACTTGTCTCGATTTTCTACATCCCCTATGCACATACCAACAGCCCTCATATAATTATCAATCATATCCAACTATCTCTTTTTTGATCTTCCCTTTTCTCTTCAATATTCATTTTCATAACCACTCCTGCTTTTTTTGTTTCCTCTTGCTTCATCACATGTTCAAACCATCTCAATCTATTTTCTCTCATCTTGTCCACTATGAATCACACAAATTACTCTAAATATGGAAGGAATTCTTCTTTCTCTTTTCTCTTCAACATTCATTTTCATAATCACTCTTACTGCTTTTGTTTCCTCTCGCTTCACCATATGCCCAAACCACCTCTGTCTATTTTCTTTCATCTTCTCATCTTTCTCAAAATTTAATTTTTTAAAAACTATTATATCATAATATTCATTTAAGTAATGTTTTGTAATTAGTTTACTTACATTTTTTTTGTTTATAGTTTTATTAAAATAATATCTAATTTTGTATGTTCTTATGTTGATAATGAACAGATTAGTACTGATAGTTATATTTTCAAGTTCAAATTTTTATAACAATGTAGTTATTTTTATACATTAGGTGAGTAGGTGAGTGATTCTCAGACATACACAATTGTTTATATGTATTAATGTGTATGTATTAGTTTGATACACACTGCATAAATGCATACTAATTGATCAAAAGTTGAAAAGATTTGCAATTTAACATTATTTATATATTATGTATATATATAGAGAGATATTTTCATGTTAAAAATATCCAATTGGTAAATCTTATTCATGCTATAAAATGGTTTATTATTAAATCCATTTTACCAAATAAATACTAAATTTTATGTTATTAAAGTAAATAATTTTTGCTGGAGACAATAATGACACTAATAGGTATTAAAATTTAAATTTTTAATAGTACCTATTACAATTTGAACTTTTTAGTAATGAAAATACAAACTATTCAGTTCTATAATGTTGATTTTAAACTTATGATACATGGTGGTTATTTCCATAATTCAGTCGTTTTCAAATTGCAATATAATAATATTTAAATATGTTCATATAAATCTTCAATCTAAAAAATAAAATATAAATATTATAATATTTAAGTTAGAATATTGTAGATTTTCAAATTTTTGGTCGAAAGATTAAAAATAAATATTTTAATTCGTTCAAATTATGAAGCTCTGTCAATTTTTCTGAAGTTATAAATAGATTTATTATTAATGGTAATCTTTTGGGACTAATGCATTTTTGCATTTTTGATTTAACTGAATTCTTTTGATGTTTTAAAACCTTTATTTTTATATTTATGGAAAGATTAAATCAATATAAAATTAGTTATATAATTTATATTTATAATATCTACATATTTTATTTTTCTAAATTATTGATGTATTATATTATTATTTATTTTAATTTAATTTTTGTTCTATGTACTATATAAAATGATTAATAAGAAGATGAATGATATTATTTTGTTGCCCTAAAAAAGTTTTTGTTAAATGTTAAAATTAGATAACCCACATGTCACTCAAAATAAGTTTGTAATAAATGGTTTAAACCCATATGAATCTATTTTTTCATGATGGTTTCACATTTTTTTTATTTGTTGCTGATAATTTTGAATTGTTTTTATTTACTGTAATAAAGTAAATTTAACTCTAGAAATCTACATTTTTAAAAACTTTTATAAATATTAAACTATATTTATACTTAAATTGTTCTAAAACAATTTTTTTTAATTATTATATGAATTTTAATTTATAGTTTGTATGCATATTGTACAAGCTATATGAAAAGTATCAAATTATAAAAATTATATATTAATATTTTTAGTGTAATTTATTTATTTATTTAAATGTGTATTTAGGATATTTTCAATATATATATATATATATATAGAATACCCTGTAGCTATTTAAAATATTTCCTTCTTTAATGGTTGAATAATCAATTATTATAAAATTTATTTTGATATCATATTTTATTAATAAAATAAAATACACCTTAAAATAACAAAATAAAACTTTGTAAAAATTTAATTTTTTTTATTAATAATTTAAAAATAAAAATTTTTTTTAAAGTTTTAAATGCCTTATATTTTTATTTTTATTATATTTATAAATTACTTATATCATTTTGAATAAACAGAAGTAGAATATTGTACATATAGATCTTCCCTAGAAATTAATTTCTACAACATTTTTATGACAATTAAGTTTTATTTTTACAGATAATCAATGTATTTTACTTACTTTTTCCACTTTTACCATTATTGGTAAAATGTATTTTTTATACCAGTGTACTATTTTTAAATAAAAATGTTATTCTAATTTTTGTCCCAATTGAAATAAGTAAAATTAAACTCTTTTCTGTAAAATAAGTTTTAAAAAAAAATCTAAATTGTGCCTTGGTTGTTTATATATTTAATAATTTTTTATTTATTGTTGATTGTTGCAACTGATTTTAATTGCTGACTGACATATTCTTTATGCATATACTAAGTAATAGTGCTTTAATGGTGGTATTGTTAAAAATAATTGATCACTTAAAATTAAATAATGAATAACAGAACTAATGTACTTCTTAGTCATTTTAAAAATCCTATTTCTATTTTTAAATGGATACAATAGTTGTTAATTCAATAATTTTACACATTAAATAATTTTATTAATTTTGAATTTACCAATATTTTACAAAATTGTTTAAAATTTGTTTTGGTTCTGAGCAGTATCAAAATTATGATTTTTTTATGTTTATTATAATTAATGTTTTAGAATAAATAGTTCTTATAAGATTTGAATGAATGTTTTAATTGTATATAGAATGATATATGATTGAATGAAAATATGATTTAAACTATTTTATATTTATTTGAAATATTTACTGGATGATAGTCAATAATTAATCAATTAATTTGGCAAGTTTCTAAAAATTTTCAATTATTTTATAATTAAATTAATAATTAATAATAAAATATACTTATTTACTAAATATTTAAGATATTAAATCAAGACTAAAAAAAAATCGACATGAATGTATACAATTTGATGTTTTAGATATTAAAATTTTTAATTGTTTTATTCAAAATATACAAAAGTTATTATAAGCATTTAAAATTTAGTATTTGAAAAATAACAAATAAAAAACTATGGTCCGTCCCAAATAAATTTTTGAATGTAATTAATAAAAGCTTATTATATATTTTAGCTTTAAAATATAATTATATATATCTAAATAAATTAGTAAACATAGCAAGACAATTGCCTAAACCTGTAATATGTACCCAGTGACGGCATGACGGTGGTTTTATTGAAACAGTTGCTTTATGACTAAAATGGGGTGGATAGATGGTGTTGTGTGGGAGAAAAAATTAATATATAATTACACATTTGACATATATTATTATTACAATTATTATATTATAATATTATTTTGTTTGTACCCATTAATTTTAATATTGATGTACTTACAAGTAAATTGTAACTTGTGTATTGTGACTTTGGGGGGGGGTACTCTATACATGTAACTGATTCATTAGAAAATAAACTTAATCCCACCATTATATTTACCCTTATTTATATATATATATATATATATATATTTAATTTTGTAGGTGATGGATCTGTATGTAGTACAACTTCAAGTACTGATAATGGAGGAGATATTGATGTATTTTTAGTTCAAGTAAAAAGTTATTTTTATCTTTTAATTATTTAACTATTAGTATTATTTATTTTGTTATTCTTTTATCAGAATTCACCACATCATAGTATAGTTCAATATCCAAACTTTCAATATGATGGAAACAATTCTATTTCAGCAAATTCATTGAATAATACTCCAATTGCTTCAAGAAAAAATCTTATAGACTACAAGGTTTGCTAATTATCAATGTTCTTATAAAACAATAAAATACATTTTTGTCTTAAAAATTGATTTGCATTTTAGACATGCATTGTAACTACAACTAGTGAAAAGGGTGGAAAACCATTTTTACTTAAATCCATCAAAAGACCAGCATCTTTAGTTATGAACAGACTTGATGATTCTGATTCAGTACCTGAAACAAAAAATCCTGTACAGGTATGTTTATACATTATAAATGTTAATTTTGATTTTTAATTATAAATGTTTTTAAAAAGGTGGGCGGAATTGTAAAACAAGGTATCGCAGGCTCAGTTGGTATGTTAAGCTGCTTAGTAGCAAGTTCAAGTTGGATAACACCCCCAGCTGTTACTATATCACCAGTTTGCAGCAATGAAAAATTACCAACAAGTCCACCTCAAGATACAAATCATTCTTCAGCAGTATGTGCAACAGCAAGTAGTGATGATGAAAGTACTCCTTTAGTATCAGATATGTCTTCACCACAATCTGACCATTTACAATCAAATACTGACCGGTAAAAATAAAGTATTTTATTTAAAAATATTTTTAAGTATTGACTTTAATTTTTTTTAGATCAGACAAGGTGTATACATTCAATGGCATGTACTATAAAGAAAATTCCCAACATTCATTGACTTCTCAGTTATCTTCAAAAAGTACTGAATCATTGCAATTGAGATCAGAAGGGGGAGGTTGTTCATTTGATGAAGATATAGATCTTTTACATAGTATTAATACTATTCAATCTGGATCTAGAAGAGTATCATTTGATAGCGATGTTAGTTTATTAGTTCATCCATATGACTGGAATGATCCAGAAACTATAGTATAAACACAAGAGGGTCATATTATATTTAATTCAAACTACAATTTGACTAAATTTTAACTTCTATATGAGCTCATAAATTCTGATTTAAATTTATTTGGTTTTGTATTAAACTTTATTCATTCTATTTTAAAACATATTATGTTATAAAATGTAATATTGTGTTCATATTTTTTTAATGCTTTATTATTAATGTCTTAATAACATAGTTCAATAAATATACTCAATCAAAGATATTTAATTAGATTAATGAAACATGTATTTACCAAAACTATTTTATTCGAATATGTTTAAAAAATATTTATAACAAATTTATACTTGTTGTGTAATTATAATATGTAATACATTTTATTATAATAAATATTTTCCATCATAAAACCTTAGGAAGAAAAAAAATGTAAGGTATGAAGTTTAAGTTATTGGTGTTATTTTATCTTTGTTTTCCATGTAATAATAGTAATACATTATTTCAAGTATAAAATACTTAATAGAACTGTCATTGTAAATCTTATATAAATATATTTTCTTACATACTAATTAAAAACCACACATATTCTTTGTATTTTTGTATAATATATTTATACAAAATGTATAGTAAGAATTAAAAAAATAATAATAATCAAAACCATTTAATATGTTCACTCAAAATAATTATAGATTTTAACTGACCATAAATAATTATTATTTCTAGCATTACAATGTTTTTTTAGAATTTAAAATTATTATTAAATTATTGCTAGTCAATTTAAAACAATTTATGAAATTATTATTTAGAAATTCAATAATAGTTAAAAAAATTGAACCATAAAAACTATATAAATTAATGTTTTTCATTAATTAATAGCTTCTTCTATTTATCATTATTTGTTTAACAATTTATTGCAATATTTCTTTTAATTTTAGTTAAGTGATGTAAACAAAATAAAAACATAGAAATTGTGATAACAAAAAATGATCCTAATTTCAATTTCTACAAAGTATTTAAAAATACATGTGTGTATATATTAATTTATTTTTAATAATTTAACTTTTTTTCAAATTTATTTACAATGACAGTATTCTTAATTAATTAGATTGACAACAAACTATAACGATTAATGAAAGTATTATCTAATTTTTTTATATTTCTTATTAGCACATTTATACCAATATAAAGAAAAATCTTGTATGCCTTAATTAAATAATTTTTTACGAATAATTTGATTGTATCTTATTTAAAAAAAAAATTATAAATAATTATTATTATAGCGATATCAAATTCAATCGTTTAAAAATTAAGAAAGTTAATGTTACATTTAAAAAAAAAATTAGATTTTAGGATTTTAAACATATCCAGAGTTAAATTTTTATTTATATTGTTATCATAACACTGTTAGATATATTAAGTATAATTTCTTTAATTTTTCTCACAAAAACTGTTAGATCTTTAAATATTAGTCATAAAAATCATTGTGATACTAGTTTACTATTATAATTCAGATATTTCTTAAGTTTAATATTATGAGTGTTTAATTTAGTATTGTAGCAACTAATACAGAAATAGTGAATTTTGGTTATCTTATACTTTAATATGAGTAGACAAATTATTGTGCCTTTTAAATCATTAAATTTAAATCAAACTGAATTAGGTATACCATATTTTGATTTAATTTTAATACTAAATAATTACATTGTGAGTCTCATAATTTTTTTATATTTTCATTACTTTTTATTGTATATTTTATTGTTCCTTTTTTAATATAATTTTAAATGTATTAAAAAAATAAGAACCTAATTATTCTTATTAGATAATGCTGATTAAAAAAAATTGTATTTATATTCATAATTTAGTTATTAAATTGAATATTCAATTATATCATTTGAATTGTATGTAGAATTTTTATGTATTCTTAGCACAGATTATATGAAAATATATATTTCATATAATCCATGTTCTTAGTTTAAAAGTTATTTTATGTGATTCTCAAAGCAATAAACTTTCTCTTTTATGTTATATATTCTTTCAATGTTTAAGTATTAGTTTGTTTATATTTTTTAAATATTTATAAAAGGTATTTTACTTTCTTGTATCCTAGTATAATAAATTATGTATTTTAGGTATTAAAAATAAAAAAATTACTTATAAAATATGTTATTTATTATTTTATTAGTTGCTGATTTTATAAACCTGAGTTTAAAGAATTCAAAAATTGTGTACTATTTATTAGTTCAGTATAACCAAATGCATACTATAATATTTTGTTAATCAAAAGTGTTTTAGTCACTCAGGGGCGGAGTGGTTCAAAAATTCTTACCAAGCAAACAGGTCACTTTTCCAAATTTAATTTCTACTATTTATTGTCTTATTAGTTGATAATATATATATTACATATTCTGTGCTAACCATTTTTCTGTTTAGAGAAGCATAAAATAATTTGTTGTACTTACTTATTGGTAAAAGCTATTTTACCAAGCTATATTACCAATTTATTTTCATACACATTTTATATTCTTCCAAACTTCTTTTGTAAAATAGTGTCAACAATAAAGATGATTAAACATTATATCAAGTATTTGAACCAAAAAATTCCCTCTGAGTACATAATTGAACATTAGTATTATTTTATAATTATATAAATATATAGTATATCAATGTACAGTTCATGTTAGAGGTACCACTAATTATTTCAGTTGGATGGTATTATAATGAAATAAGGGTTTCAGGGAATGAAAGAGTATGCCAAAATATACAATTCCAGGCATATTTCAATTTTTTTACTCACATGGGCAATGCAACTTAATTTTTTTTTTAGATTTTTCTTTTTTTTTTTACTGTTCGAGTATTTTTTCATACAATTATTGTACAAACAGTTTTTATTTTATTAGAAAATTGGTAAATTTATAGTGTGTTGAAGAATATTTATAAATAATCTGGTTTTGACGAAATTTGAATTATGTTCATATTAATTCTTGAAAATCGAAATAATATCTCCGATATTGTTAAATACCTATTTGTAGACAAATATTTTATATTTACAAAAATATTTTGTTTATTTTAGTTATTATTGATTTGTAAAGTGTAATAAATTGTAGATATTAGTATAAATTAGTAAATTAGTTATATATTTAGTGTTGAATATCTAATATAACTGACTACTAGTTCATAATTTGGTAGGTGGATGAGATCAATGATCAATTATCAGACAATAACTATACACAATGCTCGAAATGGAAAATTTTCTGAACCGGAACTGTTTTTTTTTTTTTAGTATATACCACAAGATTTGGGGCTATAACTCACCAAATTTATAATTTCTCTTTCCTGAAGTTCTACCTATTTTAATACATAAGTTGTAACTATTATTTTATTTTGTTTTAGTTAAAATTATATTTTGGCAAATCATTTTTTTTCATCTTTGATGCTATGTGGAGTGCTATATCCACAGACGTTTTATCAGAGTGTAAAATGTTTCTCTTATTCATACCATTAGAAAATTTGTTAGTCTATTAGGTATCTATTTCATTTGGTAAATCAACAATAGACCTTTGAGTTTTTACAATTTTATAAATAATTCTTAAAACTTTTTCAGTAGTAGTGAACTTTGATTTCAATACTTTCAATAATTTGATTTCAAAACTTTTTTCTATTTGTTTTTCTTTCAATTGTTTATGTAATTTTAATGCTTTAAGATGAGCGTCAGATTTTTTGTATTCAAATATTTCTTTTTCTCAAACTAGATAGACATTTAGGTTTCTTTTGACTTTCGATTCAAAATTATAGAACAAGGTTTAGAAAAGCGAAGATTTATGTCAACAACAGATAATCCTAAATTTTTTATATTTTCACAAATCAAACA
Organism: Sipha flava; assembly: GCF_003268045.1. Taxonomy (NCBI): domain Eukaryota; kingdom Metazoa; phylum Arthropoda; class Insecta; order Hemiptera; family Aphididae; genus Sipha; species Sipha flava. The sequence goes on from NW_020272813.1 coordinate 996,757, forward strand.
ACCTAATGCTTTATTTTTAACTTTTAAAATGCACATACCTATTGTGTAAATAAAGCTAAATTACACTATTGGCGGAAGGCGATTATCGTGTAGATAAGCAATAGATATACTTAAGCATCGCGGTCGTTTAACGTTTATTAAATATTTTACAATGAACAATTCTGCAAAATGCTTAAATTTTACCAAAATATAGTAGATACAGTAAACATTTGTTTGATCCGGAACGGTAAACATATTTTTTTTACGAACCGGAACGCTAAAATAAATGTTGTCATGAACCAAAACTGTGATCCGGTCCATTTCGAGCAATGACTATACATCAGTACACATATTTTAAATAATTTTTATTGTGGGAGTGCAGCGACCAATTTTTTTTTTTCATAAATGGATATTGAATACTTTTATATTACCCAATTATAAATCCAACTAGTGAAAACTAGCAATTGCGCCTCTGTCAGGATCTAAATCATTAATTTTTTGTTCGATAACTACCTATTATAAAACCCAAATTCTTAGGAGAAAATATTTGGCAGCAAATATTAGACATTTTAAAAAACTGATAGGCATGATTACTATATTTTCAATAGTTATTAATAAGTAATTCAAAACATAAAGATAAAAACGAATAAAATATTAATACCTAATATAAACAATTTTATTCAAAACTAACGCTTAGATTTCTATTTTTTTGTATAGAATAAATAGGTATGTTAAAATATTAGATATTAAAAGTAAATTTTTAGTGTGGATTGGACTTGCCATATATGCACAATAATATCACAAATTATGTTCAATTAAAAATAATAAAATATTAATTATTTTTAACACACTACAAGCCACTTCCTATATAAACAAGCCAGGCCACCAGGCATTGTCCTTTGTCATGGGGCCTGTTCCACCAATACACTTTGCAACTTTTCACTTAACACTTTGCACTTTTCATTTGTATTTTTGTTTCACCAAAATATGAAAATGAAAAATGAAAAATGCAAACTGAAAAATGAAATTTTTACCACTTTTCATTATGTTTTCTATGTTTTCATTCCACAATTATATTTTTTGATGAAAAGCTTTAAGACTTTTCATTAAACATTGATAAAAAATACAGACAGAAATTTTACTCTATAAAAATTTGCAAAGTTATAATTTTTTTTTTTTTTAATAATTAAATTTATCAAGATTCACTTGAGTCTTTTGTAGTACTTAATCTTAACTAAGATTAAGTAGTATTGTCAATTATGTTACAATTAGAATGGCTCTTAGATGATGATATTTATGATGAAAGGCGATCTTAGCGTGTATATAGAGATCGAGTATACTTCGAATTATGTGACCGTCAGTACCGTCAATGTTTCAGACCAACAAAAAAATCAAATAGCGTTTATTTTGAGTAAGATTGGACCTATTCTAACTCATACGAGAAAAACGAAATAAAGAAATCACCGCAGAACATCAACTATTAACGATATTGACTGGCTTGGAAACACAACAACATGGTATAGGAGATATACATGGAATACCAACTTCATCTGTCAGTAGATGTGTTCAAAGGGTTGTTAATGCAGTTTTTACCGAAATGTTTTCAAATATTATTAAGTGGCCTAATAATCCCGTTAATATACCTACGATGTTCCTTGACAAATATGGTTTTTCGTGTATAGCTAGCTGAATTGATGGCACGTTAATAAATATTAATGCACCAAGTATAAACGAAGAACAAGTTATAGATAAACATGGCAACCATTCAATCAATGTGACAATGGTTTGTGGTCCAAACCATGTATTTTATGCAGTAGATGCAAACTGGCCTGGAAGCGTACATGATGCCAGAGTATTAAGAAACACGAATATATTTGATGCTTTGGAGAGTGGTTGGTGACCATTTCCTGAGGCAGTCCTATTAGGAGATAATACATATCCAATGAAAGAATGGCTTATTTCGCCACGTCATCAAAACTCGAATGATAAAACCGAACGACGATTCAACCGCAAATACAAATTTACACGTCGATTAATAGAATATAGTTATGGAATTCTTAAAGAAAGATTTCCATGTTTAAACCATTGTTTGTTGAGTTGAAACTGCCGAACACGTCTTTCTTTTTTTCGGATTGCATTTAATAATGACAATTTATTCTGATTTTTTAGTTATTTTGTCATTTTAGCAACACATAAAATTTAAAGCTGAGTAGGTATAATAATGCTTGACGATTGACGAGCAAGTTTAAAAATTAAAATCGGAATATCGAACGATGATGAAAATATAATAAAAATATAAAACACAACATAATGATAAAAAACGATAACAGCTGTTAAATAATATGATAAGAAATTGAAAAGTGGTAACGTAATTTTCAAAACGTTACCACATTTGAAAAGTATACAATTCTCGTATGTGGAATGAAAAGACTTTGCATTTTGCATTTTTCAGAAATTGAAAAAAGCAAAGTGAAAAGTTGCAAAGTGTATTGGTGGAACAGGCCTCTGGTTGCCTGTTAAGTCAAGCCACCCCCGTGGTCACTATACATATAAAAATAGATAAATTTGGTCAAATAGTTTTAAGAAATGTATGTAGTTTCACAAATCCAATTTGATTAATAATTCTCATTTTGGTAGAACTTCCCACATTTCTTTTTTTCAACCCATAGTTAAAATTTCCGAATGCGTAATAGTTACAAACCCACTTGCTAGTTGCCACTCAACTGATTTCAAACGATAAATACTTCATTACAATTGCCCTATTAATTTAGAATACTTACAAAATATGTAAAGTTTTATAATAATCAAAAAACTCACAAGTAATATGATTATTGAATAAAGTAATTATAATAGGTATCCGTTATAACATGATGTATGTATAACATCAAGGAATTAATGAATTTTCAAACACCAAAACCAACAATGTTGCCATCACAACTCCCCATACGGGAGCCAGCAGCAAAAAAAAGCGTCGTGTACAGTGGGCTTAAGATAGTTATCTTAATTCATGGAAATATTTAACATATTCAGTATGTTTCATCAAATATTTTCTTGGCTAATCAAAATTATATTAAGTTTTTCAAACTATATAAAACGATAAAATCAAAAAAAGGTACTCGTCGATTTTAGACCCATATTTAACATAGCCACATAGGATAGGTACTGCACTGTGTTTATGTTATGACATCATGTTTTCAAATTTCGATAATAATTGGTATTATCAAAGATGAAACATATAATTATCCTATAACGTGTGTTATCTACTTATCTAAACGAAAATATTGATTATACACATTTATCAACAATTTGATGTAAATAATAATAATCATCAACGGTAATTTGTTCATTAATATTTAAGTACTTACTACACATTTTTTGTACTAATTAAATTTAAAATTTTCAATAACTACAATAAGTATTTTATAGGAAAAAATTGTAATGAAGTGTGATATTTGTAAAACTAACGAAACCAAATATAAATGTCCTAAATGCAGAAGTATAAAATAGTAAGCATTATATAAAAAAAATTAAAATCAATCTTAAAATTACCTATTTTTTTCAGTTGTTCAGTTGCGTGTTACAAAAATCATTCATTAGATAATTGTACATCAGACAGCCAAAATGCATCAGTTGAAATGGTACAGAATACACAGTTGTATCCAACTGAAGATACTATCCCTCCAGAAAAATTGAATTTACTTTGTATGTATATACCTTGTTATTACATGTGATGTACTAAATCTAGTTTTTCAGGTTATTGATAAACTTATAATTTCATTGGTTTTTTACTGGTAACATGACTACTTAAGAATTACACCATAGTCTAAATTTATACGTAAAAGTTATTTCAAGGTTATTCTTATTTAATTTTAAGTAGAACTAATAATGAATTGGTTTCACCTTATACTACTAAAATTCAATCTCTTCCACTTGAACAGTTTTTATCGATGATAATTATGTCAATACTGGCTAATGTATATTCAAATATTGACTTACTCTATGTATAAGATTAAAATTATTGCTATTGAAGTTTAATCAAACAATAAAAATATGATGTATACTACATTGATAATTGTAGTACTAATACATTTTATATTATTATTATAAATTTTAAAACAATTATAAATCATTATTTGTTAGTTTATTAAATTTGTAAAAATGTATTGAATGATGTTTGTTGGTATTTATTAGGCAATATTCCAAATTAACAATAACTGAACTAAAAATCCATTTTCAGTTATTTTTATTAGCAACTGAATTTTTGGTTGTTGTTTAAAATGTTAAGAAATCTAGAGATATACTAAAATAAATTACTAAAATTATTACCTGAAAAAAGTGTTAAAATATTTATAATTTACTTTATACCTTGAAGTTAATATTAAACAATAATTTTTAAATTTATTTATTCATTTTAATTTTAAATTACAAAATATTTTCAATTTCATAATTTGAAGTAGATTGTTTTTTTAAAAATATCAATATTTTATAATTTATCATGCAAATTGTTAATTCATTGTTATATTAGGCTAAACCAAATTACTTTTCAAAAAAATACTTCCCAAAAATTTTAAATTAAATTTATCACTTTTTTTTTTTTAGGTTATGACACACATTTAAAAGAATTAGTTTCTAATTCTTATTTACAAAAAATAATGGAAAAAATAGACAACAGTACTAATCCTAATGAAGAATTAGAAAAAGCTATGATTGAACCTATGTTTGAAGAATTTGCTAGACGGTGTATAGATATTGTAAGGAGTGAGAATTCAAATTAAGGATTAAAATCAAAAGGCTGAATTCTAATGTTTTATATATAAAATTTATTTGATCGATTTTCAATTTTATGTTGCTATAAACATTTAGTTGATATCAATTGAAAATATGTTTTTAGTATTATAATTTTTACTTAATAAAATATTTAAGAAATTTAGATTGTGTAAAATCTATTTTAACTTTTTAATATCTATGACATATTATATTAGCTATTGATTCCTCATTGACTTTGCTATTCATTAAATACTTAATGTATTTTGTTTTTTTAAACTTGTTTGTTATTAGGTTACTCAAAAGATTACATGTCTAAAAAAAACAACTTGATTAAACTCATTTTTTATCTGATAAAGCTATTAATATTTTAATTGAGACTATTAATAGCTATCAAACAGTTTTTATTACTTTATTTTATTTTTTAGTTACTTACTTTTGCACTATTTTATTAATATATTTAATTGTCAGATAGATACATCTAAAATAAACATACAAAAATTAAAAGTTAATAAAATTACTTAATAAAACTATAATATATTGATTTTTGTAGTTTATTAATTTTATTGATTTATGAATTGGAGGAGACTAATGTTAATATTTTTTTTTTATTTAATTATATACCAAACACATTTTTATTTATTCATTTCTGGTAAACAATATCCTAGTTTAATTTTTCAATATTTTCCAAATTATATTTTTATATGTGCAATGTGATATCTTCTTGGTTTTGGTTTAGGTCTTAACAAATTCAAAATCAAAATCGCATTTGACATCTATATTAAAATATATTTATTATGATAAAAAGACAAATAATTAGTACATTAATATATTTATTTCTATAAATACTTGTAAATATGAACAAATCAATGTAAGAGTGATGACTGGATTTAAAAATTGTTCCTCTAATTTTTTAACTACATTAAAACAACCCCCATAAAAATGCGTTTCCCAATTATAATCTTCATCATTATTATATTGATTTAGACTGCATAATTCTGGTAATGGCAATTTTTTTGCTCTATAACTATCTCTTCCATATAATCCACAGCATGAAAACTAAAAAAAAAATAGTATATAAATATTTTACAAATTAAGTAAATGTAGAACTTATATTTTTAGAGTATTGTTATGTTAATGTAGTTTTTAATATTTTACATTCTTATATTTGTATCTAAAGTGTTATAAAATAATAACAAAAAAAAAAATAAATAATATATAAAAGTAAGTATTAGTAAAACTAAATATAGCAAAAGTACAATAAATAAATTATTTTTACATGGTGATTATCAAATGTTAATGAAATTAAAACATTACGACAAAATTATACTTGTATTTTATATACTTTTCTTTAATATCTCGTAATAAAAAGGAAATTTATTTTCTTTTATTCTAACTATTATATGGGATGTTGCATTACAACAAATAACTAATACTTCTAAAAATCTTCTGAGTTTAACAAAAAAACTTATTTTCAATAGTGCTCTTGTACAATTTTATAACTCTTTAATAAATTTAATGCTTCATGTTTGATAATATTTTAATGATTTTAAAAAAGCAAATACATATGACTGAGTTAATCGAAAAAGTAGATACTTGGATGGTTCAATACAGCTATAATGCTTAATTGGGAAATGCTCATTTAATTTAAAAAGACAGAAGCAATGTTTTTAAGTGATATTAATTGTGTAATGTGTGATAGATTTACGCCTAAATTACCTAAATAAACAAAATTGACATACTAATAGATAAATTGAAGCAAGAAAAAAATTTGGATTTTTGTTTAAAGAAAAATAATATGTTTAACCTAATTAAAAATTTACTATAGATATTTGCAAAAAAACTTGCTAGTCATGTATCTAGTTATGGATCCCGATAATTTGCCAAACGAATAATTTCAATTTCATAGTTTAAGATCTTTTCATCATATATCAACAAATTTCGCTAACATAAATCCAATAATAATATACGAATATCACATGCATTAAAAAAAGTGGAAACGTGTCTACACATTTCGTGCAAAGCCTATTACAAACTGATCAAGTGAAAAATCATTTTTATCATTGAAAATAATATAAAATAGAGTACGTTCTACATCTGGCTAACAATATAACTAATTAAAATAAACTATCCGGAGATATTATTTATCAAAGCGATACACATCTCACCTGAGTTTGACAATATTATTGACAATGCTCGACTTGGAAAATTAAAGGGGGATTCTATTTACTTTAAAAAAAAAGAGCGTCCCCAAAACTTGTTAACCGTTATAATTATAACATAATAATAGTAGGGGGATGCTAAAATTTCTGAAAATTAGTTGGGGTACTCCGTCCCCTTGCGTCCCCCCTCAAGTCGAGCATTGATTATTGATTATTATTATTTTTATTTTTATTTAATATTACTATTGAAATTTTCAGAGCAAAAAACGATAAAATATTTGAATTAAATTTGAATTGAAAACGTTTAGTTTTAAATAATTATTATAAATTTCAAAAATACAATTAGTTTTTTTAAAAAATGCCTACTTTTTAATTTGTATCTATACTGAACTATCAATATCATTAAACTTACTGAAAAAGTATAGTGTTTTTGTAGGTATGTATATTAAATAATTATGTTTTTAATAATACAATTTTATTTTAATATTGAAGAAAAAGGGGTAGACAATTTTTTGCCAAAATATTAATCGGGACTTGTCTATACATCATTTATAGTTTCCAAACAATATATAAGTAGTTGAAATAAACAAATATACAATTTGTCTGGAAATGTTTGAGTTTTTAGTTTATTTTAATTCATCAAATTGATACATTGAAAAATAACTAATTATTTTGTATTATTAATTCAATATTTTGTTCTGTTAATAGTTTATATTTTTACAACAGTTTGAATTAATATTAAATTACCTTAAATGGTATACAATTAGAGCCGACGAGAGAATGGGGCAAAGAGGATCTAGAGCCCCGGGGACCGTACATACCAGAGGGCCCGTCGTCTCAGCCTTTTATACAAATTTAAACAAAATTATTTGGTACCTAATCTCATTTGCCATAGCATAAGGTGCATATTTCAATATTTTTATTTCACTACAGTATGTACAAGTAGTAGATACCTATATCTGTCTTGGTCAAACAAGTGCACCTAAGTAAAGGGGGCCGAAACCGATAAGCCCTGGGACCCTCAAAGGTTCTCACCGGCACTGTACCAATACAATGAAGAACTATACAAACAAGAATTAAAATTTTTTATAATACATATATTTATAAAAAAATAAAAATAAAAAATACATATATTTAATTATAGACTGTTTTATATATCATGTACCTAGATTACCTATTGATAAGTAAAAAATAAAAACGATATACATATGTTATACATAACTAAATATTCTTTAACTCTATAACTGAATACATTCATAAGGTTAATAGAATATTGACTGCAGGCAATTAAAAATAATAATACTCATTTATTTTAATTAAGAACCCTATTTTTCAAGCATCAATTGAGTTCTTTTTAATTATTTTATTCTACGAAAAAAAAAAATTAAAATTGTATCTTGGCTTTAAAGTAAAAATGTATGTAGTAGTTAATAAATATATATATATATATATATATATATATATATATATATATATAAATGTTAATAATTATTATATTTCATAAATGTATTAATATTTATAATATTAACAATGTTAATTAAACATAACGAGTTCATATTTTGAAAACTGAATTAATTAGAATATGCACATGCGTTTTTTTATTATAACGAAACGTGAGTTTAAAATATTTATTATAAGGTATTACTATTAGGTACCTATATAATTAGATACATTTGTAGGTACACTGATACTATTTAAATTTAAGTATAATTCCTCATTATTGAGGTATTACATTGGATTGTGTTCATCAAAAAATATTTTAATATTTATAGTTCTTAATGCATTATTATTTGTCAAAACCAAAAGCGATTTCAAGAATTTACTTAATATTTGTATTTTAAAATGTAATCAATTTTACTATGACATCATTACTTAGTCACTCACATACTTAATATATATATATATATAGTAAAATTGAATTTTTGTACATTTTTACGATGTATATTATTATTTTAGAACGATGACATCATCAAATTATCATAGAAACATAAGTATTTTTGGTACCTATTTGTAATTCACATTGATAATAACATTTTATATAGCATACAAATAATAGTTCATAAGAATTATGCGTTTAATATTTATCAAACAATTTTTTCAAATGTGTTCAACTGAAATATGTTTAACGAAATTATTCATTTAAGATGACTAAAAATTGATAGATAAAAATATTAAAAACAATAAACTGTTTAACTCTGGAATTTCAGATTACACACAACATGAATAAATGATGACCAAAAAACAGTAAACATTGAAAACTGCAGTTGGCATTATGGTTATCTTTATCGTTGTGTACGTATCACGACAGTAATTGAATGAAATCAAATAACTATAACATTTTTTGTAGGTCTATGAACGGAATTGTGCACCTATATAATGCGAAGGCTGTAGATTGTGAAGTTGAGTCGGTGTAGTCCATAGACATAATATTATATTACATTATATTATGTCTATGGTTTAGTCTCAAGAATGAAGTTTTATCGAGTATCAGTGTTAATAAACATGCTGTAGAGTAGTAAAAAACTGTTTTATTCCATGGTAATATGTATGCGATATCTGATAAGCAGCAGCCATATGTTCGCAAGGTCGAAGTTGTTTCTTTTTATTTTGCACATTCCTGCCTGACGAGGCGTGTTTTCGTGGAAATATGCAGTTCGTCTGTATATTGTTTTAAAGTTTATTTGTATCGATTGTTTGTTTTTCAATGTCGTTAATTTTTTTCCGCTTCTCTTAATCACCACATCAACGCCTCTAATCCGTGCCGCAGTATTTATTTAATGTCGCAACTAGTGGGTTGTAGAAGTACGCATATGTTTTTATTATTTTTTTTTATCGTCATTCATATCAACTCGTTGACGTCTCTTCTCTCAACACAATGTACATAGTAATAAAAGTATGTAATGCACTTATGTTTTCATTTTCTAACACAATGTAAGATATTGATATCAATATTGTTATAATAATATCTTTAGGCTACAATATTCCCAGCCTAATCCATTTTATAGGATTATTGTAGATTATTATAGACATTTCGCTATGGATGATAGTAATGCTGATCAAAAGGTAAATGACTCATCATCTGATGTTAAGCAGAATTGTGTTGAAAATACCAATTCCTTACCACCACCCAGCGATAACTCGGTGGCAAAGAAGACATCATTTGAGATAACCAGTATCACAGAACCAAATAATGATGACAATGATGAAGATTCACCAGACACCGATTCACATGTTCATGAACACAGAACAGATAATAGGCATGACGTTGACTTACAAAATTATGCTGACAACATGGTTGTATATAGTACATCCAATGATTTAGGGAGTTCTGCACCAGTTATACCGACTAGCTCACAATATGGTCTGGCTATCGTTGATAATTCTGATAGTGGCCATTCTTTAGGTTCCATTAAAAATGAAGATATGCATGGTATTGATAATAATTCACAAAAGATCGAATGTGATTTGAATGGTCTTCAAAATAAAAATAGAAACGAACGATTTAAAGTGGTGAAAATTGAAAGTACAGAACCATTCAAACGTGGTCGTTGGGTGTGTATGGATTTTTTAGATCATTCAATGAACCAACAACAACCAGGAAACAACAAAATAATGATGGTAAATGGTGATAATAAAACTTATTCTCAGGCAAATGACTTGGATATAGCTGAACCATTAGACAATGGTCATCATGAATGTTCTGAGTTTAGAGTCTGTACTAATAATGTAAGTACTTATACTAGCAATTGTAACACTTCTGATAATTATAAAAATCAAACTTCTACTTATAACATTGTGTCATCTGGTGTAACTACTCCTATTCATAGTGCCTGTGTTTCTCCTGGTCAAAGTTTACAAACTAATATGCAAGTTCCACTTGTAACAAGTCAACCAGTTGCAGTTTCTGTACAAGCTTCACAGCCACAAAGTCTTACTCAAGTTCAATTATCAGCACAACATAATATTAATCAAAGTGGTATACCACATTCCAGCTTACAGTCTCATCAGATACAGCAAGTAATTGCCAATGCCGGAGTTATGCAGCCTCAGTTACAACAAACTCAACCAGTTATTAATGTTATGCAAAATCAAAACTCATCAATACAACCACAATCTATTCAGCATCTAAATTCTGTAGACCAGCATGTTACACAAACAATACCGCAACAATATCAACAGCCTATGTCACAGGCAAATTTACAACAACAAATCATGCAACATAATATACCAGCACAGTTTCAAAAATCATTTGTATCGCCGAATCAAACTGTACTGCCAAACTGTGCACCATTACAGCAATCAGTTAATCAAATGATTAATCAACAAGTTCCTCAGTACTATAATTCACCCCCAGTCCAGTCTCAAAATGTTACTTCTGAATCTTCAACTACAGTCCCTTTGCCTAATCAACACATTAATCAACAACAATTTCAGTCAATTCCAATTCAAAATCAATCATTACAAAATCATGTTCAATTACAACAAAATCAACAACTACCAATTCCTGTGCAACAAATGCAACAACAACCAAATCCCCAACAAACCATGGTGCAACAAAGTCAAATGCAAACACAAATGGTTCAGCAAAATCAACAAATGTCACATCAACCATCAATTTCTCAGCCTAGTCAACCTCAACAAACTCAGCCTGTTCCTCAACAAACACAACAAATGCCTCAACAGCACATTCAACAGTCCCAACCGACACCACAATCTCAACAGACACATGTTCAGCAAGTACCTTCATCGCAACAACAACAACAACAACAAGGGTCTCAACAAATGCAACAAGTAGGTCAACAAATACAAGCATCACAAAGTTCACAAATCCAGCAACAAATATCTCAACAAACTCATCATATCACCCAGCTTACTCAAATGACTAACCAGTCCCAACAAATGCCTCAATCAAATCAAATGCAACAAATAGCTCAACAGAGTCAACAAATTCCACAACAACCTCAACAAATTAATTTACAATCCCAACAGACACAATTGCAACACTCAAAACAAATGCAAACTACTCAAATTCAGTCTCAACCTCAACAAATTAATCAGCAGCAAATTCCTCAGCAACAACAGATTGGCCAAATTACTGGTCAAAATCAAATGATTCATCAAAATAGTCAACAAATTACACATACAGGGCAAATGATTTCTCAACAAACTCTTAATCAAGCACAACAATTAAACCAAAATCAACAAGTTCAACAGCAGCAACAACAGCAATCCCAACAGCAATTACAGCAACAACTAACCCAAACTAGCCAATCAGGTCAGTCAATAACACAACAAATTCTACAACCAAATCAAAGTATGCCTCAACAAAATCAGGTATTAACTCAGCAGTTGGGAATAAATCAATCAAATTCTCAAATGTCTGTACCTCAATCTCAAAATCAACAAGTCATTCAATCACAACAACCACAACAACCACAACATATGCAACAACCTGGACAGCAATATCAACAATCTCCACAAATGATGCAATCTCAACCCCAACAATTGCCAATTCAGACTAATCAACCGCTCATGCACCAACCTACTTATTCACAGGCACAAAGCTTAAATTCCATGCAACTTCAACAAGCTGTAATGCAGCAAATTCCAACAAATACTGTAACATCTACTCAAATGCATATACAACAGCAACAACCAGTACCATCCAATATGATGCAACAACCTCAAATTAATGTTATGTCACAAAATAACATTCAACCCACAATGCCTATGTCACAACAACAAATGACATACTCACTACAGCAACATGTACCTATTAACCCAAACTATGTAAACAGTATGCAAAACTGTTACATTCCTTCTCAACAACAAATGACGTACAAACCATCAATTAAAACTGTAGAAGCTGTTAACAAAAAAAAAGAAGACAGTAATAGTGAAGATATAGATAATGGGACTACTAATAATGCAACTACTACAGTTGCTATTGACAATAAAATTGAACAAGCTATGGATTTAGTTAAAAGCCATCTTATGTATGCTGTGCGTGAGGAAGTAGAAGTATTAAAAGAAAAGATTGCAGAGCTCATGGATAAAGTTGGACTGTTAGAAACAGAAAATTCTAATCTTAGGATGCTGGTACCACCTGACATATTAGAACAATATAATCGTGAGAAACAAAAACCTACTAATAGTCAGTCAACTCATAACCAATAGGCTTTAGTTTTGACTTTTTAATAATCTATTTTTATACACATATATGTATATATATATATGTATGTATATAAAAAATAATACTTTACCAATAGTTTAGACTAAATATTGTAAAAACAGTGATGTGTACAGAATGTTATCTTTTTTAGTTTGATTTGTACAGTGTAATATTATTAAACACTTTAAATTTTTAATAGCTATATAGCTATGTACTTTTATATTTTTTTGAATATGATATTTCAAATCAAATAGGCCCGAAATGAAGAATATTCAAATTTTGATTATTTTAGATTATTAATGGGAGCAAAGACACTGTTTTATTTTTGTTCATTTATACTTTTCATAAAATATTAATAATTTGTTTTTCAATGTGTTTGTTTATTAAGACTGTTTGTAATTATAAATAACAAATTCAAAATTTAATTTGAGATTATGATTAATTTTTTGATTGTTAGTATACGAGGTACATAAAGTTACTAATACCCTTGCTTTGTGATGTGCAATTGTTTGCAAATGTAAATGTAAACCATATTTTAAAAAGTTAACCGACTGAAAAAAATTGACATTGTTAATATACGATTTATTTAAATTTTGATTCAACTTTGAATGATTGTATTTAGGTGTGTATTCATATAACAATTAATATACAGTTAAAATATTTATTTTATATAATTCAAAGACAATTTCAAATTCTATGTTAGAATATAATTGAACTTATATGTTAAAAATTAAAGCACAACTCCTAAATTAGAGTAACTAGAAATTAATTGTTTCTGATTAACATATCTTTGTTGATTAATGTTAACATTGGTAAGGAATAGGGGCATAATATTAAAAAAAAAAAAAAAAACGTATTTAAGCTATTTAAAGTAATAATTTCATTGAAATAATCATAAATATAATCAATTATAAATTTAACCAAAAAACGGTGTATTCTTAACTATTTTTAGTAAGTACGCTGCTATTAAAATTAAAATTATTTCGACACTTATTTGCTAATAGCTATAACCAGTTTTTTATAATTGCAATCACTTTTTACTGGTTTTTTTTTCTTTTTTTTTTAAATAATATTAAAATAATATATGCTCCGTAAAACCCGAGAATATTTTTGTCCTTAACAATTGAATGTTTTAATTTATTGGTATTCTGTAATAATGAAAATCCTCTTCGTATTTTTTTTAATGCTTATTTTGATGATTTTATGAATCACTTATCATCTTGAAATTTAATATAAGAATGTTTACACTTATTTAAATATTGAAGTAGTTTACATATCATTCAGAGCATCATTTTTCAATAACTAATAATAATAAAGCAATTTTATTAAATAGATGCTCAAATATTCATTTTAATTATTTTTAATTAACATTAACATTATTTAAAATGAATTGTGTTAATATTAAAATATGAAAATGTACTTGTTCATATTCTGAATGTAGTGTAACATTTATATTTAAAGGTAACATTGATGTATGTATATTTATTATTTTAATATCTACCAATTACAAGTGTACGTTATAGGATATTTGAGTATTTATTTAAATGTCTTTTAAATTTTTCTCACACACCACGTATTAAATATAATCCTTTCCATAATTTTAATAAATAATATTTTTTTTTGTATTATATTTTTATAACCCATTATGTATACCTGATATGTATAACGCCTAATTATAAAATTTTATCTTTGTCAAATATTTACTATTGTAGTGATTAATTTTATTTTTTGCTGTCTAGACTCTATATTATTTTTAAATTAAATTTTTATTAGCGTGCTGTATTACATGCAAAGATTATTATGTATATTTTATTTGATTCAATTATTAAGACTTGTGATAGTTTCAATATTTATTAAAAATATGATAAGGCTTGTGAATGTATAATATTTATGGTAATGAAAAAGTATTATTTTTGGCCTTTTCAGTTCAAAAATATATTCTTCTTTTTATACTCCTACTAGACAATATTTATTAACAAATAAATAATTAATTTATGATAAAAAATGTGTTCATGTTAATTTTTATTTATCCATCCTAATATTGTACTGCTTCTTCAAAATTACAATTATTCAAAACAAATCTTTAATAATTATTTTATTAATAATGTAAATATAATTGAAATGAATTAATTTTATAAAATAAAAAAAATGTTAATTTATTTTTATTGTAAATATCAACAGATTTCTAATTTATATTGCATTCTTGTAAGAAAAGATATATAACATGGTAGTAACCGGTTTTGATTTGAATGGAGTTTTGAGTGGAATTTTTTGTAGTGTCTATTTGCTATTTCATCAACTGTTGGATTTGTAGATCCTTATGTAGTGCGTTGCTAGTCATATACTATGGGACTGCAGTTATTTTTCTAAGACATTAAAATTGAAAGTTTGTATGGGTATTATATTAGATGGATTGACTTGGTCCCAGATTTTAATACAATATGACTAAAGAGGGTTAATTGTAAAATAGTTGTCTTTTATATTAATATTTTATTTTTTAAGCTCAATGAAGGAGACAATAACGGGCGAAAAAGTTGTAGGTGTGGGTTTGATTGTTTTATTTTATGTTTAGTGGGCCCAAGTAAGTCTTTTGTCCAGATGGATTCCTAGGTATTTAGTTACAATTTTTATAGGAATTTGTACATTATTGAGCGATAGTTGTGGAAATTCATTTTTACTAAGAAAAAAAAAATCGGAACCTATTTATTTTAATTTTCTATTTATTAGTCCAGATGGAAATTTGATTTAAATGGTATTGTGTATCGTGGGTTACTATATTTTAATCTTTGTTTGAAGCCAGTATAGTGGTGTTGTTTGCATATATCACTAGAGCATAGGTGCAAAGCCGGCGTTAAGCCCCTCAAACAGTTGTAGCCATCTTAAAAATCCAGGACATTGCATTTCAAAATGTTATCTTTTGTGACATAAATATTTTGTATGATGATAAAAGTAAGAGGGTGTGGGGGGGTAGTTAATGGGGATACATTATTCGAGCCTCTCCAGGTAAAAAATTTAAATTGGGCCTATGCGTTAGAGTTTTATGGTTTGTTTTGACAATATCTGATGTGTAAATATTATAGAATACATTGGTGATGGATCATTTCCGCTTTGATTTTATGATAAGGAGAATAAGAATTGTTATGTTAAACAATGAAATATCGGTCATTGAGATAAGATTTAAAATGAGGAAAAAATATGATGCAAGTAGAAACGATTTTAATTTGAGTAACAGTCTATCGTGTCAGACATGATCGAACGCCTACGCGATATCAAGGAATACATTGACACCTGGACAATCTCCTTTTTTTCAAATGATAACGATATTTTGTCGGTGATAAATTTGGAAGATTGTCGAATGATATGATAGAAATCCAAATTGATTATTTGAAATTATATTTATTTATTTATTTCTTGATAATAGGGGTTATTATTTTAAGAAGTAATTTTTCGAAAAGTTTCCCTAAATTACAGTGGCGTAGCCAGGATTTTTAAATGAGGGGGGGGCTAACCACTTTTTTTGGATAAGTAAGGTAAGAGAGGATATGAGAATTCACCCTTAACCCCCCCACCATCTACCACCAAGTTTCTAAACGTAATTCAAGCATTTTAGTATGGTTTTAAAAATATTTGTTAATATATAATTCAGGGGCGTCATTTCAATATTTGATAGGGTACGGCATAATAATGACTGGCCCTATAATCAACACTTTTAATTGTATATAAAAAAAAGGCGCTCGCTCCGCTCGCTAGCTAGCCAAATTTTTATTTTGTACACAGTCACAGTACACACTAAGTCAAATCAAATTCTAAATGAAAAATTCAACATTCATTGGTCATTTTAAAAATTATTATTGATAACGAACATTTACAGTGCTATGCTCTTATCAGTCATATCTCTGTCATAGTTACATTACATTATACTGGTTACCACGGTCTACGACGTCAATAGCTGATCTTTTTATCGTGGTTTTTAAACTTACTTTATCGTTGAGATAACGAATATAGTTCCATAGAATAGAATAATAAATAATAATAATAATAATAATAATAACGTATTAATTAATATATTATTATGATATACCACAAATTTCTATTTTTATATTATGTAGTATATTCTAAAATAGTCAGTAGATTTAAGATTATATTGATTATTATAGAAAACCCGCCCCGCTTAGACCCGGCCACCGGCCCATTTAGCTACTTTAAAATCTAGGGCCGGGCAAATGCATAATCCTGCCCCCCCCCCAAATGACGCTCCTGATATAATTTATAATAATAATAATAATTTTGGTTTCAGTGTTCAGTCACTTGCTCCACTCTGACAGCTGCATCCTCTTAGGCGAATTTCTGGCAAATTCAGTTATTATTTCACTTTCATCGAATTGCTCTTTTTTATTTATATTAGCCATAGCTAACCCATACAGTCTGTTTTCCGACATGGTGCTTCTTAAAAAATTTTTTAAGCGATTAAGTGCTGAAAACGTTCTTTCCGGAGTGAAAGAGGTAACTGGTAACGTGGCGAATAATTGTAAAAGTATTTTTAATGTTAGGTCGAAAATTGGTGCGATGAGAGAGTGAATCAAGAGCAGAATTCGGTTATGGAATAGTATTTTGACTCCATTGTTGCCTCCATATGAACAGGTTAGCTCCAATTGTAGATTAGGTATCATCATGGAGATCTTGGACTTATATTTTAGCAGCTTTTTTAATATTTTTATCGTCATACATATTTAAATTGGCCGGAATAAGTCCTTCAAGTGGCATAACATCAATATGCCTTTGATTAAAACGAGCATTGATTCTATTAAATAGTCAAGATACATTATACATATAAACATGGCCCATGAGAGAGGCTATAGCCCCCTTAGCCCCCCCTTGGCTACACCACTGCTAAATTAGTAAACTTATTGGGTGATATGAAGTTAATAAATACTTTGGTTTTTCTGGCTCAGAGGCGCCATTTGGGGAGAAGCAGAGTGTTCACTTGCACACCCTGAATTTTTTTCATATTCAATTATTGGCTATTGGCCTAGGCGTCACTGATACATGGCCTTGCCGCCTTGGCCTTCAGTTTTCCAATATTTAACATTGTGCATGCACCACGGCTAATCAGTAATTACTTCTAATTATAAATATTGGCCGGGTGGTGGGAAAAAAATTGGCCTCTTTAATTGTTTACATACCCTTAAAAAAACTGAAATGACGCCACTATTCTGGCTTGGGAATTAATATTATTGTTTAGAATTTCCATATTGGGGGAATGTATGACAACCTGACCTATAATATATATAAACTTAATATGAAAAATTTATTTTATTCTTTATTTTTTTGACGTGGTGTGTATTATATAATCCTTATTTATAAATGTTATCATTATTTAACAAATTAATGATAAATAAGTACTTGTATCATATTTAAAAAAAAATATAAAATAATTAATTAAAAAAATGTTTATGTAAGTACACGTATACTTGATCAACTTATCAAAATGATTAACATTTTAGAAATATCCCAGCTTTTTTTCAGAATTCAGTACCGTAGTAAGAATTAGAAGTATTTACTTTGAACAAATAAAAAATATAAGTCATTATATCCTGACAATAATTAGCATTGAGAATACTGGATAAAGTATGTATATGTGAAGACATTCCCTATGCAATGTACACTCATCACCTTCATTTGTTTTAAGATTTTTAGGAAATACAAATATACAATGAAGGTTTAACCACGTCTCTGTACCGTCCATTATCCAGTTGGATTTTTAAACGATGTATCATTCCGTATAAAAATAACGTGAGCTTAATACTTTTTAGAAAACTCAAAATTATATACCTTAAAAGACATTCATAGATTTTATAAATTGGTAAGTCATAAATAGTATTATTTATCAAGAGAGTATTTTATTATAAATTAAAAATATTACTAAATCTGTAGTTTTACTATAATTTATAATTCAGTTTTCAATATTTAGTAGAAAATTGCTCACTTCTAATTGAAATTCATTCCATCGTTGCGTAATATCTGATTGAATACCATACCTTAAAAAACTTGATTTCATTTCTTTTTTCACCATAATTTCTTGATCAGCCTTTCTGTTAATTATTGTTAATCCTAGTCCAAATTGAAATAATGCAGCGAAAATCATCATTCCACTTATCTATATTTATAAATATGTTTTATATAGTACCTACAAGGTACAATACAATTACAATACAATATGTATTATATATACACAATTTTTACATCAGAATAAATATAGTAATAAAAATAATAAATTTAATAGCTCGAATTTTAGAGACCAGAAAAATTGAATTATCGAATTATAAAATTATTACGTAAAAATATCCACAAAATTGTTTTTTTTAATATTATTACTTGTTAAATTAGTCTACTAGTCTATTTTTATTTCATCATTAATAATTAGGTATATGGTAAACATTTAATAATTTAGAAGTTATATATTATGAACAGTGGCGTACATACGGGGAGGGTTTCCGGGTTCAAACCCCCCCAGGGCCAAAAAAAAAAAGAAAATTGTTTTATTATTGATGACGTGTAATATATTCGTAGTTTCATTATTACGCTTTGAACTTAAAATATACAATTATACAAATATTATGATAATTAAATAATTATATTGATAGGTGTTTGAAAAGTTTTGTTAACTATGCTGTTTTTATATTCCAATAGCTATTAATTTACTGTAATGTAAAAGTAAACTGTAAATTGGTAAAAAAGTTGTATAAAATAATAACTGTTTATAGCAGATATACCTAACCCTCCCCCCCAGAGCAAGATCGAATGTACGCCACTGATTATGAATAACACTGGTTAGGTACATTTTAATATAGGTATATTATTTTAAATAGGTAATTGATAACAAATAAATTCGTACCTACGCAATAACAAAGTGTTCTATTTATTGTTAAAGCACCGTACAATCCACTAATACACAACAAAAGCATTATAAAACCACTGAATAAGATAAATCTGATCGTATTGTTCGACTCTAAATTGAGAAAATTTCTTGTAGTATCCAAATTTGATATATATTTATCAGAAATAACCATCAAAATAATTGACCATATCTATTAATAAAAATTATATAAATATTTATTTTCAAATTTTAAATAAAACAATTATCAACCTTTAACAAATTCGTTGGGTGTTACAAATTACAATACAACTAAAATTAGTTAAAGAAAATCTTAATTAGATATACAGAAGCGGTGGTGTAGGTATGTTATGTGTGTAGGCATGCACACGGAGGATGCTGGATGTGTTTGGGCACCCTCTGAAATATCGTAGCCTTATATATGAGGCTCTATAATTTAAGTCTAAGATTAAGGGGTCCATATTTTAACAAATGTTTTGTAATAGGATAAAGAAAACTAAATTTTCTAAATTTTTGCGTAAAAACTAATCATAATATAACAGCTTTAATTTACAATAAAACAGTTATATTTATTTAATTATTTATATAGTATAATTTATTAAATATGCCCTACGTGTTTTGTTAAGATAAGACACTAAAGTATTGTAGGCACCTCCTAAAATACCATTTTGCAGGCGTCTATGTGTGTAGTATTATATATAATTTTAATATTATCTATTAATATGTCAGTATATCTATAGTATGACTTAATTGGTTATTTGATTGACTCACGATTAAAAACACATTAGAGTATAACATTATTGACGATTCACTACACATAAATACTAAAAGATCTTTCCATTTTTTATTTGTGTATCCATTTAATGTACTATATATAGAATTCATTGAACCTTCGAGTTCTTCGTTGGATAGCGATACTATAGTAGTTTCTACCATGTTTTTTCTGTCGGTTGTAGATGGTTTTGATATTTGTTGATTAAATTCTTTTATATTCCACTGTTAAATTTTGTAAATTTTAAATAGATGAAAAAGCAGAAATTTTCCTTTTAACTTATTTATTGCATCGATTTACTGCTAATGTATGTGGACCTGTTTACATCAAAATTATGTAGTATTTATGGGACAGATATCATTTAGATTAAATCAAATAACGAAATTAAAATATTTCTATTAGTTACTATCAATAATAATTATTGTATCTGTAACTATATATTTTTATTTTTATTTTTTTTGAAAATACTAGTTGGCTGTATGACAATTGATTATAAATACCATAAGTAAGTATAAAGTAAGTATTTATAATTAATAAGTATTTAACAATTATATTGATCTTCGATTACTAAAATTAAATAAAATATAAAAGTTAATACTTAAAGTTAATGTTCCAAAGAAGTTTGTAAATACACTTTTTAGAATATATTTTAAAAAAGGAAGGAGGTATATTTGTTTACAATAATTTAAAACTAATACACATACCTACAGTATGAATTACAATATTTAATTAAGAATTATTTTGAATTTTAAGAGGTGGAATTTTGGTTATTGTAATTTTTTTTATTCGATATGTTTATTATTAAACATGTACATATCAATTTTTTATATTTAAATCTTCGCTTGTTGTCTGGAATTTGCATGTGTTAATTGTTTTAGGTCTATAAAATATTTTGAATATTTTCATCGTTATCATTAAAAAATTTTTGGTATATTTGAATTATAATTACTTTTAATAAATTAAGTTACAAAATGTATATTATATTTTAATTTTTAATGTGATATTATTAGTATCGTCTATTTACGAATTATTGTTACTTAGAATTGTACAATTCAACCAACTAAAAACAAAAATTAGAATTTAGTCCTTCAACCCCTTCCCTATAAATATGCTCCTGCTATCAAGTTAGTTGAAGGAAGAGCTGAAACAACATGTTACCACATGTTTCACAACACAAGTAGCAACATTCTATGAAGTAGTGGCGTGTTGAACTACTTTTAGGTAAGGAGTGAAGATTTTTACAAACAACCCACTTACCTGTTTTTTAAATACCCCTACATACCAAAACCAATCGCTTCCCTCGCATTGTCACTATAAAAACATATTGAACAACTAATTTTGATAATTGTTCTCTTTTTTTCTTTATACTAAATTAATATTTAAAACCTATATAAGTATAGTATAATATAGTATTTTTCATGATGATTGATCATCACTTATTTGTTAATTTTTATCAATGTTACTGATGTAATTGATACCTATATGTAAATAAATTTAATACACTTAATAATAATGAAAAGTTGCATTGTTATGGTAGTGATGCTACAGCTACATGCATACTTAATTTGCTCAAGTTCCATCATTTTTTAAACACCTGGTTATTATATATTATAGATAATGTATAAGTGTATAAACAACATTCTATACGTATTACTACGTATTATACAGTACCTAAATATTATTATACTATTATATGTTGTGATATTTAGATATTATGTAGTCTATTGATGTCTGGCGATTACAAAATAACAATTTTATTCTTCGTAAAACCAAAAGAGATCTCACCCATCCCCAAAATATTGATGAAGCGGCCGTTCCTTAAAAACGTAAAATTTAAATGTAAAAATTATACATAATTGTGAAATAGATTTCATGACTGTACTGTATCTGTACTTGTTCTCTTTTTATTACAAAACGGAACTTACTTTCCGAACGTACCTCGTATAATGTATATAAATTCAGTGACTCAATTAATATGCATTGTATTTTGTTATAGGACCTATAAAATGTACATTATAAACTGAAGAACTAACGGATGTATTATTATTATTATTTTATTTTTGACAGCTGCAGTGAATCTAAATGCAAGTTAATGACATATAATATACATTCATCCAGTTGACGAATGACACTTGTTTAAATACTCAAAATAGAAAAAAAAACTGTCACCCAATAATACTTTTTTGTTTTACTATTTACTGTCATACTTGGTGTTTTTCGTGTTCAAGAAGATTACTAATTTGCAGTAGTATAATAAAATATAAAACATATCTATATTTCAAGACTCTAGGTCTTCAGATTTCTAGCCATGTTGAATAAAACGTCGTTGGCAATCAAATACTTGTTATTTGTCTTCAATTTAATAATATTTGTAAGTTTAATTGCACTTTGAATTAAAAAATGTTATATGTATGATATACATTGTATATATATATATTAAATAAAATACGAATTATGTGGCTTATATTTTTAATTTTATAATTTTTTATAATTATAAATTATAAATATATACACACATACTATATGTATACGAAACTGAAAAAAAATTAAGTAACTACATAACTTGATAAAAATATTTCTTCTGGTACTATTATGAACATATATTGCATTATTAATATATAATGTTAATAATAATTAAAATTATATTGCGTATAAATTGTCTATAAATATCATCCGGCTCACTGTGCCAATGTATGTTATTTTGTTGACATTAATATATTTATAGTAGCCCGTTTTAATACTTATAAGTAATAAAAAAATAATTATAAATATAAATTAACGTTTATATTGTGTAATGTGTCCTGTAACATAGTTATAATTATTTACATTTTAAAAATATTTGGTATCGTTAATAAATCACTGAATTAATAATTAATAATTACTGATTATTAATTAGAAATAAGTTTTGTAATAACTATTTAGTAATAAATAAGAAATAGTGCTCGAATTGGGAAAATTAAAGTAGAGGTATCATTATTAGGTACCTACATAAAAACAGAGCGTATTAGCATTACTTTTACCCAAAGAAATATGGAATTATTAAAAGGGGTACGCTATATTATTTGGAAAAATAATTGGGATACTCACTCCCTCTCATACACATTTAATTCAAAAACTGCTAATAAATTAGTTTCAAAACAATTTTTTTTCAATTAAAGGGAGTCATTTTCATGGTTTATATTTTATTGTGTTCCATTTATTATTTTAATATTTATAAATTTTATATTATTTATTAATACTTTGACTTTTTTACTAACAATTTAGTGCATTAACTATGTAATAATGTGTGTAGGTACTTATACTGTATAGAATGTAAGTTAAGTTCAAATAATTAATAGACCATATTGTACTGTCATTACATTTTACAGAACAAAAAAAAAGATAGATAAATAACACATATTTGACATATGTTCTGTGCAAAACTAAAATTAATTGTTATATTACGCAGAATATTGTTTTTCATGTATTATTATTTATTATACTTCGTGTCAAGGTTTGCAAATGACATTTTTATAATTGTTTAAAATTGAAATTTTAAATTTTAAAAATTGAAAAATAAATTGTTAGAAAATACATATACTTAAATATATTTTGTATAATTTAATTTATATTCAGCATTTTATGTAAAATTTTGCGGGGTGCATTGTAATTTTATTGTGAAGAAAATTGAACTCTATTTCTACATGCATACATCTAAAAAAATATTTTAGAGAATTAATTTTTTTTAAAACAATCTTCGTTTTCCTTTGTCTCTTCCAAATTACTTGAGCTAGTACGTTGTTACTACATATAAATAATATAAGTTTTTTCATCCATAAAATAATTCTTCTTATCTGTAAATTGACTAAATGACAATGAGTTCAAGTTAAATTAAACATTATTGATTGCAAACATTATAAAATCATTTAAATTTGATTTTGAAGAATTAATCAACTTCAATTAGACGTAAATGTTAATTAATTTTTAAAAAAAAATTAAACGGACTAAAATGATTTATTTCTTATGGCTTTTATTAAAATGTTTGAGTTTGAATTATATAAAATGCCTTAAGTATAAGTTAAATAGTTTAAGCGAAACTCCATATTTCCCTCGGTAGTATGAGCCGGCCAAAATGTCCCCCCCCCCCCCTATCAAAAACTGAAATGACGCCACTACTCAATACCTACTAAATTTTATTTTTGCATTTTCCTGTTGAGGTGATCCTTGTAAGCTAAATATTTTCTTTATTATTTCTTCAATATCTTTATTAGATTTTTCGAAATCGAATACTTCCTATCGTGTTTCAAAAATGTATCAATAATACGACGGATTTTTCAAAACTCTCTACATTTCATTACGTCGGTATTTTTCAACTAATTTTAAAACACAGTATACTATCCCAATCCACTTTTTTACATTGTATTTATATAACAATTTTGTATTGGCGTATAAGTATACGGTGACTCGAATTTGCACAGTATTCCTTTGAACACGGCCCAAGAATGGATCCGAATGCTCGCGAATATGTCTACGCGATCGCAAAATGGGTTGCATGTGAATGTGCGTGTGCAATCGTCACTTTTGTTCGTTCGTGTGTGCCCATATGCGTAATTTATAAATTTATTAGGGGGGATCAAATATCAATATATAGGTACATATCAACTAGTCTATATAGTTAACGTAACATTACTTACTTGTAAATATATGTTAATATTACCATTTAATGTAAATAATATTTATTAGTATATTAGTATATGGTGATCAATATTAATCAGTAATGAAATAAATAAAACATAAATACATTAAAAACAGAATTTTTTAATATTATATAACTTCTAAATAAAAACGCCGCTTTACTACCTATATATTATTATATACAATTTTTCATTATTCATTCTCTAACATTATGTTAGATAAACTAAAATTGAAAATTAAAATTTTTTAAAAAAAACCTGTATAGTTTGCTATAATCAGCTGTTTTGTACTTATTTTAAAACAAGGTATATCAAATATCAGAGGGAGCACTGTTCCTTATAATTTATTCTAGGGGGAATTCTCCCATGCCCCCCTCCCCCAATTTATGCCTATGTGTATATCCATCTTAACATGTTAGCCGCCGTGTGCCCGCCGGCGGTCATACGGCAGTCATTTATTGATACGCCAAGTGTGTTTTCCCAAGTTATTACTAATTTGTATGTATTTATATCTTTGGTTCTACTGTAGCTATTAAATTGATTTTTATACCAAAATATTTGTCATATTCTTCTCTACGCCATGGTACTGTTTAAAAAATGCATTATCGTAACGCCACAAAAACCATAAGCATTTGTTCAAATATGAATTTATGGTCACCGGCGGGTCATGTGGCGTGATAGTAATGATCAACTATGGACGCCGGCGGGCATAAAAGTATAGAATTTGAACATTGCAGTATGACCACCGGCGGGCATATGGCGGTTAAAGTGTTAAAATGGCAATATGTTATAATTTAAAAACTGGCAACGAATGACCATTGGATATGTATAGATTCGAGACTTGGATCTGATTGTCCCGAGCAGAACTCTTGATACTTGGTGTCAACGTAATAAGATATAATATATTAAATAGATCTAATATCGAGATAATTGATCTATTCGAATCATAGATTATAATTTAAGTCATTATTATTAAAAATTATCAAAAATGGCGCTCAATTTGTGTTGTTGTTTTTGCTTTTTATTCTATAACTAAATTACATTAACAATACACACAATAACACATATATATATATACAGAGTGTTAATTAAAATCCTGACGGCGAAACAGTAGTTGAAAATATTGCATTAAATTAGTTTTTGTTTTTTTTTAATTTTTTAGTTTAGTGGAATATTACTATTTAGCGTTGGATTATCAATTTGTAATGTTTACAACCATTACGAACAGTTTTTAACAGAACACTATTTTACTGCGCCATCGATTTTGAT
This sequence comes from Sipha flava, assembly GCF_003268045.1. Classification (NCBI taxonomy): domain Eukaryota; kingdom Metazoa; phylum Arthropoda; class Insecta; order Hemiptera; family Aphididae; genus Sipha; species Sipha flava. Next base: position 1,023,443 of record NW_020272813.1, read on the forward strand.
TGTTGTGGGTATCGTTGTTTTAACAGTATCATTTTTCGGATGTTGTGGCACGTTGAAAGAAAACAATTGCATGATGCTTACTGTGAGCAAAAAAATTACTCCTTAGTTGTATCTACATAATATAGGTACTCTTTATTTCTATTAAAATTAATTTTTTTTTATACAGTTTGGATTTTTATTGGCGATATGTTTCTTAATGGAAATTGTAGGTGGTTTAACTGGATTTATATTACTGGAAAAAACCCATTTTGTAGTTACATCAAAACTACACGAAACTATGATGTTTTATAATAAAACGACGCACATAACACATATTTGGGATCGACTTCAAACAACTGTAATGACAAACATTTACAATAAAATTTTATGCATAACATGAAAAGGCGTACAATTATAAAAGCTTTTTTTTTATTTGACTTTTTTAAATTTTATTAGGCAATTAAATAAAATCATTCAAGTATATAAAAAGTTCATTAAATGTACATACATATATTATATAAAGTACAATACGCTTTTTTATAGCTATCTAATCAAGTACTACCTACATAATCATTTATAATATTTTTATTACCATCAACTTTTTAATTATTTATTTTAAAATTAAGTTACATTGTTGTGGAGCTGAAAAACTGGAAGACTGGTATCCTATACTAGATAACAAATTGCCTATGTCTTGTTGTGGTTCATATGATGGAGCAATAGATCACCAAAATTGTACGGCTTCTGAACCAACCATTTTTTTGCAACCTTGTTATGAATCATTATCAAAAATTGTAAATGATAATGCGAGCGTGTTGAGTGGCGTTACAATAGGGATTGCGTTTTTACAGGTGTGTATAGTAATAATACAAAACTTATCAATTAATTAATATATGTTTATAACTTGCCCATTTATAATATATTTATTTATTTTTTAGATATTGGGTATAGTACTGTCATGTTCTTTATCAAAATCTATAAGAAATAGATATAACCTAATATAAAATCATAAATCTATTATTGATAACATTATACATAAAATAAAAGTATAAGCCTGTCAATGTTTAATTCCAATGATATACAAGTTATGGAACACTAACATGAAAGTTGATTGTAAATTAATTATAATGAATGAATAATTATTATTTATGAATATCTGGTGCATTGTATTATGAAACTAGTTCATAACTGTTCATAACTATAATATGATTAATTACTATTTAGTAACTATATAGGTATGTATTATAAAATATATGTACTATAAAATAAAAATATTATTATTATATATATATTTTTTTTTATGTAAATACTCAGAAAAAGTAAATGAATCGATGATTGCAGAAACGTCATATATTTTATGAAATTGAAATGTGACTTGTGACGTTTCTGCAATCATCAATTCAAATAAAAGTTATTGAGATGAATTTTGCTTTTTATATATTCCATAGTAAATTTTCATAATAAGCTACAGATTTTACATTGGTCGAATTCTAAATAATTTCTGCTTGGCAGTATATTTTTTCAATATTGAATATAATATCAATATAAATATATATGTTGAATATAATTATATAAATATAATAATTTATATATTTAATATAAATCTATTAATCTATTTTATTTTTGTATGTTATACTTATATAGAACAAATATTATAAAACTGAAACCAAATTATATTGTTATCGATTTTCACATTTGTATGTAACCTGATATACTTTGTTGGTATGTTTGTCTAAAAAATAATTAAACCTAATTAAATTCAATTTCAATTTTTTTACTCAATAATTATTTTTTATTTAATAAACAAGAAGTAATTTTTTAAGTTTATTTAAGTTAAATAATAAATTTTTTTTCCAGTTTTTAGATGTTTAAGTAGTTAATTTATATTCTCGTGTGAAATTTCAAACTGAACACACACGTAATTATTATTTCTACTTGTGTTTAATCATCTCAATTCTGTCGGAATTTTTCGAATTTTCTATCAATCAAATCAGTTTTTTATACTGTACCTGGCTCCTGCGTATATGAGTAGTTTCCTAATTCATATAAGAGAAAAAAATATAACAAGTATTTACTAATTACACGCAGTGTATGAGAAACACTTTTATCTTCTTCCCAAGGCATCGTCACGCGCGTTTTGGACCTGCGATTATTTCGACAGTCTGACTCTCAGATAATTTAAACACCAATAATATAAAATGAAAAATCAAACTGTCAGTATTAATAATAATAATCTTAACAAACATAGGCTTACTAAACAAATGCCTAACCAAAACTCGTCTCATTCTATTTCTACTACCAATCAAAAACAAAAGTCAGTTCTGTCAACTCTTCAAAAATATCGCACAACACTCGTAGACAGAGCGGATTAAATGACGTCTTTAATTCTTTCGATATCGATTTGGAGGAAAATAATAACGATAAATTCGATTATCCTAAAAAGTCATCAAAACTAAATCGATAGATATTCCGGAAACTAAAACTAGACCATTATTTATCCCACTTAACAGATTCTCTCCACTCTTAAATTACGTAACTGAAATGTAAAATCTTCCAAATGATAATATACCTCTTGTCAATTCTCAAAGTACTGAAATGAAACTTTCACCATCAATCTTTGTCCGTGGTATATTGGATTTAATTATTCTCCGTAACAGTGATAAATTGCAGATAAATTTATCTTTAAATCCTCAATAAACGATTTAAAAATTCAAACCGACACTGAATTGTATCGTAATATAATCCACTTTCTAAGAGAAAGTGAAGCTCAGTATCATGTCTATCACACTCTTTAGGAATAGACCTTGAGAATAGTAGGTAATTCGTAACCTCCACCAGTCTACACCAAGTTTCGAGATTGGAGCAGAAATCGAAGAAATTGGTTTCTCAGTTCGACAGGTTACTAACGTTCATCAAAAAAGACTAAGAATAAAATTTCAATTTTTTTGTTGACCTCCAGCCAGCCGAAATAAATAAATATTTCTTTGGTGTAACGTCACTACTTCACACAAAAATGATAATTGAGGAACTACATAAATGTTATACAGTGCCATAACTGCCAATACTATGGTCACTCCAAGAAATATTGCTCTTACTCTCCTACATTCGTCCGATGTGGAGGTAACCAGCCTTTCCCCAATTGTGGCAAATCAAGTGAGTCACTTGCTAAATGCGCTCTCTGTGGAGGAGATTATCCAGCGAACTATAAGGGGTTACATCTTCAAGAACCTACAGTGGTTCCGCAAGTCAACTTCAAACAAACATTTCACCCAACCAACAACAGCAAAGGTTATACAAACAATGTAAATATTAATAACTGTACAGACACCCAGTAGCAACCATCTGATACAATTGTACATCATCGGGCCAATTCCCAGGTGGCATCAGGTTAAAATCCAGATACTAATTCAAATGACAACTATCCTCTGACTATATTTCTAAACGAATATAGACAGTTAATTACTCCATTATTATCTTTCCTCACCACTGTCTTCGATCATCTTCTCGTTCAAAATGTTAAATAATACTTTTTACCTCCCAGTCACTAGCCATCTTACTTTGGAATGCCAATGGCCCTACCAACTACAAAAATGAACTTTCTTCGATTCTAATCGAAAAAAATAATTGATCACTGATCTCAGAGACACATTTCACGCCCAATACGAAATTTCTATTCCCAGGTTAATGTATATTTTCCTCGTGCCATTCCGACAATACCACCTTAGTACTTCACTCTTAGTAAAAAATGGTTCAATCTGGATGACAAAAATGTAATTGCCTTAAACAGAAAAACGCTCCGTTAAAAAATAGCATCGATAATTGGTGTAATACCGATATAGAGCAAATAGACACTTTTTGTTCACACCTCTTTAAAGTCTTCCAACCGTACAACAATATTGGCAATAACGATCTTATATTGAAAACTATCTCTCTTCTGCTCTACCACATTAACAAACCTTCAAATCATTTTCTCCAGATGAAATGAAATAAAGTATTAAATTTTTTCCTTTTCGTCATCGGGATTGGATCACTGCTGTGGTTGCCCAATAATTCAAAGAAACTCTTATTCACCTAACCCATATTCTTAATTTGATATTAAGATTATCATATTTCCCTCTCCAATGGAAAATTCCAGTAATTATCTTATTTCCGAAACCTGATAAACCCTCGGATAATCCTTCCTCTTATCATTCAATAAGCCTCCTCCCTTTTTTGGCCAAACTATGTGAAAAATTAATTACTAAACGCAAATCAGAGTTCATTAATGATAACAAGGTAAAAATACCCCACACCCAGTTCGGCTTCAGAAATAAGTACCTACTCCACTATACATAGTATACAAGTCCATTGTCTAACCAAAGCTATTTCTTATTGTCTGGAAAACAAACTTAACTACTAGGTAGTTTCTGCTTACGTATTGCAAACCACAAGAATCCACTTATTCTTTCTCAAAACTCAATAAATATTTTTGGGAACTCGCCAAAAAGAATGAAGGGGCACTAATGTCATAATTTGACTCAGTAAAATTAAACCGTAAAAAAAAAAATCTCTATCATCTTTGACTGTTATTGCTGTGTAGCTTTCTCCTCAATCCTTCATATCATTATAATATATCTATACGTTCATATGTTTATTGTAATCATTATTACAGATTGTATATATTCAAATAAAAGTTAAAAAAAGTTATTTATTCAAAGTATTTTTGTTTATCAAATATCCTATATTAATTAGAAAATATGAAGTAATATATATTTTTCATATAAATAAACCTGTATCAGTAATTGTGCATTGGTATAAAAAAGAGGGAATTTATTATTAATAGTTGTAAAAGTTTAAATCATGTTCATTCATGTTTCATGTTATTGGCAAAAGACAAAGTGAGTTTTACCAACATTCATCTTTTAACAGAACAATTATAAGTATAATTAAAATTATAACACATTTTAAACAAAATTTTATATTCACCAAAAACATTTAGCTTTTTGTAATATATCACAACCTGTGATATAATGTTCTCCTTCTTTTAAATAAGGTGGTGTAAATTCTCTATAAGCAATACAAACTCTTCTTTCCTGAATATCTTCTCTAAGTATACAATGTTCCCATAAATATCTAGGTTTGTTATACAAAACTAAAAGTGATCTTCTAGGCATTAATATTCGCACAACATCAACTGGGTAATTTGCTTTATTTACTGGAATAGGTAAACAATCAATATTTGGAATGTAGTCAATATTATACTGGTTCCTATATTTAATGTGATGTGGAGTTAAAGTAAGAACAGTATCTGATAGCAAGCTCAAGGTTACAATTCTTTCACCCCAAATCCAACAATCATCTACATGGGGATCAATTGATGAGCCAGATTCTGGTCTATACTCCAATGAACACTGTTCAATTGTAAAATAATTTTCCAAGATTGGAATTTGTTCAAAACGATCTTGAACAAACTTGGTAGATAATGGAAAACCATTGAAATTGCCTATTGATATACGACGTTTCTTAAAGTTGCATTTTGGTCCAAAATTCTGAAAACATATTTAGTTGTAAGTTGTATATATATAATAATTTTTATTTCGTTATTAGTTATGACCAAGGCTCAGAATGTTGTGTTAAAAAGTACTCAAATATGGGCATACATATGGCATTCAAAAATATAATAATATACAGCAAAAATTTGAATAAAATACAATTTTCATAAATTACAAAGGAAAAAAATAAAAATAAATACTTCAAACTTGTGTATTGTTATGTCTTTCAGTTATACAAGCTATACAATTTTCATCAAATTTAAATTTTCTTGAATATAAATGTTTAAATACTGATAACGATCACTTTATATTATGATATTTAAATAATATCTTGGTAAATTTAGAAAAAAATTAATTTGGGCCAATCGGCAATCACTATTACAATTTCTCAGTACAACAGATTATAACTATATACTATATTATTATAAGTGTATTAGGAACTAATCTAAAATAGACATTTATGAATTAATTAATTTTATCAAATTATATAAAATTTAGAATTTTGGTTGTTATATATCTAATATTTTTTGTTAAACCATGAAGTTTAAAAAAAAAAATGTGTAGGCAATTTACATATAAAATTTCTTGAAACTAAAATATGCTAATTCCTAAGAAAAATAATGAAATATGCAATAATTATACAACAAAAGTTTTTATACTTGAAATCTGTGTACTGTGGATGAAATTTGTATAGAATCAGAATTTCAATAAGCATTTTCTAAACTAATATGCAAATGTTTAAAGCTCCAAGTCTTAGTTGATAAAATAAAAATAACAAGAGCTAATATTAAAAATATAAGACATACTTGTTTTCTTCTACCACTTTGGGATACATCCCAAGGAATACTATCTAAATTTTTAATTAGTATTGTTTCTTCTTCTTCAGTAATAAATTCATTTTCTACTAGAATACCATCCAATTTATATGATATGCCAGTATGATTAGGATGATTTTTGTATTCATTTGCATCCCAACCACTCCATAATAAATTACAGTAAGAACAGTAAGAAGCAGTGGATGATTTCTAAAAATTAAAAAAACCAATAAATAAAAACAAACAAATACAATTGTATGTTTCTGACTTTTAAACTTGTAGGATCAACAGTTGGAGTTAAATTGAATTCTTTTTCACACACAAAACAAGTTCTAACTCCTTTACATCCACACAACTGTGATCTATCCATCTATAACATTATAATAAATAAGTAGATAATTATTTATGATATCTTGTGTATATTTGATTAATCACACATAATTTTTCCTATATTTACATGTGTGTGTGTATTTGTGTGACATACAGAAATATCAATAATTATTTTGAAATTATTTAGTACCAAAAATATTTTTAGTTCTACTATATTTTAACAATTAATAAATATTTTAAGAATACACTAAGATGATAATATTCAGAATGTTTATCTAAATTATCTTTAATAAAATATGAGGACCACATTCTTTGGAAATCACATAAGTTTAAAAAATAGAAAATATAGTTCCCTCCTACACTAAAAAATCGATTCATGGGAAACATACATTTTATAATAATAGCACATAGTGATCAAAAATAAGATAGCATTTACATTAAGTTATAATTTAAATTATGATAAATTTAATATTTTTGTTTTAATTTGGCATACAAGAGTCAAATTTAATTCTTTACAATTTACACATAACTAATATCATAAGTGATACAGATGGCCTCTCAACAAATACATCTCTTTGTACTACTGGTCAAGCAACACAAAAATACAGGTATGTGTTAAAATGTATATGAAAGGTTAAATAATTATATTAAAAAAGTAATTAGATTAATTTAATTTTCAACATTATAAATATGAAAATAATTAATAATTCTTTTTAGGCAATTTAAAAGTTAATTTGTATTTCATTTTTGTATAATTTATATCAATATTATAAAAATTTTCAGAATATTTAAAATTATTTTTCAAATAATACACCAGTAATTAATTAAATACATTTTATTCAACAAATTAAGTAATCCCTAAATCTGATAATTACACATACTAATAAACACAAATCAAGTATATAGTAAGAAAATATTAAAATTATAATTTGAAAGTATTTATTAAACTTTTAGTTCATACATATTATTTCCTTTTTTAATTAAAATTCCTTCATTGTTTAGTAGATCTACAATATTGTAAAAATCTAAAGTTGCAATATTTAATTGTTTTGAAAATAACTTCATTTGATCAATATTAAAGACTTTTTCTGTTTTATTATGTCTTTGTAATTCATTTAATAGTTTTCTAGATTGAGCTCGAATTCCAGTTTTTTTAACACTTTTTTTGAATCCAAAACCACTAAATTCATCACATTGAGTTTTTACAAGGCTAAAATTAAGCAGTTCAATAACTTCATAAGCATCTTTTGCAGAAACTTCTTCTCTCAGTTCTACTTTAGCTCTAGCTTGTGCTAATCTAATACATGATTCTAATTGTCTTATGGTTATTGGAATACCATAACTTAAATTATTTGACCTTAGTTCAATAAAAAATTGCTGTAACATTTCTTTTGCTTCATTTGACAAAGTTGGAGATGAAACATATTTTCTTGCGTATGCTATATATTTACGTAGTTCAGCTTGAGAAATATAATCGGAACTTTTCCCAAATTCTGACAATCTTTCTTTAAGACAACTATAATTTTCAGAAAAATTGTTTACATTTTGAGTTTCTTTCACCTTATTTGAATGTATATTTAGCACATGTGCCGTTAGCTTTTTATCAGTGATCTCATTAGGTGTATCTATTAATAAAAATATTAAATCAAAACGAGATAACATAGCTTGACTCATTTTCAAATTATCTAATACACTTTTATCACAATTATAATGCCCACCAATTGGATTTGCTGCAGCCATTATAGTAGTACGACATGGTAAAGAACAAATGACGCCACCTTTAGCAATACTTATCGTTTGTTGTTCCATAGCTTCTAGTAATGTATTATGATCTGTAGACATTTTATCAAATTCATCAATACAACACACACCTTGATCAGCTAATACAACAGCCCCAGCTTCTAAAGAAAAATCTATGCCTTTCTCTCGAGTTAAACTTACAGTAAGTCCAGCTGATGAACAAGTACTTCCACAAACAAACACACCTCTTGGAGAAATATTACACACTGATTGAAGCATTTGTGATTTTCCAAGACCAGGATCACCAATAACTAAAATATGAATATCTCCTCGTGTTTGATTTAGAGAACAGTTACTTCCTCCAAATAGTGATAATAACATTCCAGCTTTCACCATTTCATGACCATAAATGCCTTGACATATGGAATTTACCATAACTTCAAAGAGATAAGGTTTAGAATGAAGTTTTTGAATAGAGTAATAATCTCTCATAGTAAATTGAAAAGCAGTACTTGTAACCTTTCCTTTTGACTGATTTTTGTTATTTTGTATGGATACTACTTCGATATATTGCATAAAAATGTTTAATTCTTTATTTTGTGCACTTTGTTTATTTGAATTACACAATTTTTTCTTAACAATACCAGTTACAGTAACAACATCACCAGGAATGCAATTATATACTAAATCGTTTGTAAGCTCACATTCCACAGTCCTGGGTACTCTACCACTTTCTCGTTGGTCATCACTTTGTAATTCTTGAACTCTAATTGTTTGACAATTAATTGTCTGAGTAAATGGTAAATTCCTATTTATAGAAAATGAATGACTTTTACATGCAATATTATCACACTGTTTTGGTTTTGTAAATATACCATCAGGTTGTTTTATATTTTGAATTGAACCACAAGTATTACACGAAAATCCTAACCACAAACATTGAAATTTTAAACTACTGGCTTTTATGACGGTCCCATGAACTAAAATTAATTTTCCATCTGTTTCTGCTTTTAAACATTTTAAATGAAAAAGTGGACCAAAATTCAATATCCTAGGGTGTATCATAGGCAAGTTTTTGAACATAGTACAATCATCATGAATATTTTTATTTAATTCTTCTAGTGCATATTGATGAATTGCAAGTCCTAAACAATTTAATGTATAACTAGGTTGATTGGTTAAATCATCCCAAAAATTTGACCAGATAAACATGAAATCTTCATCTTCATTTAAGGAATCAACATTGAAAATATAAGATTTATTTTCTATAAGTTGTTCAATAGAAATGTTTTGTTCATATTTTTTTAAAAATGATATTGTAGCTAAAATTAATTTTACAGTTAAGCTATCTTTATAATATTTTTCAGTTGGAAAATAAAGTTGCCATCCATGAAAAAAATCTTCTTGAGTATCGTCAATGTTTAAATTTAAATTTACATCACTAATATCAAACTCGCCTGTTGTATGATGTTGAAGTTTATTATTATTTTTATACTTTTGCCAATATCGACCACCTTTCCATTTATTTTGATTAGGATTACTCATAGCTGTGTAATTAACTGAAAGTAATTAACATTAACTAATTATTATTACTTTTATTTTAAATATAATAAATTTTCATGAATAAATTTGTATATAAAACTATAACATTAAAAGTATATTCATATAAAATGTCAATACAATGTAATACACATAACAAATTAATCAAAGGTAATAATAAAATCAATGAATTTCACTATTATTACTATAATTTTATTAGCATAAAGATTTATTTAAATTTAATACTGAAGTTATATTATAAATTCACTATGTATATTATATTTATTGTATACATACAATAAATTAATATTAGTAATGTTCAATATTACTTGTATAAAATTTAAAGTATTTAATGTAATTAACATAAGAATATAAGTAATATATTTTTAAAAACTGTTTAAAAAATTAATTTTTTTATTATAAAAATTTACTTCAATTGAACAAAATAATAATAAAATTAACTCTACTGGATATTTCCAGTAATATAGAGTAACATGCCTTTTTATTTAAATTATACAAATACATACTTACAATATAATTAGATATTATAAATTATTTGAAGTAACCTTAATTTTTATATTATTTTAGAATGTAAGGAAGTAGATACTAAACTATTTAAAGTTTGAAGTTTAAACATTGGGCATGTTTCACGATTTCAACACATGTGGTAACTCAAGCTTATTAGTATTTATTATTAATTATATTTAGACGTGGTATCAACTATAATGCATTGAGATAAATAATAAAGTATCAAGATAATGCTATAACAAAGTACTGTTATTCTGTGAAAGTACCTCGATTATTTTCAAAATAGTGATAAAAACGAACATATAGTTTTTGCCATGAAAATAAATGTGATAAAGTTATAACGCATTGTTATATTTTATCATGATGCTCCTTAATCGGCAATCGTTGTTTATTGTTAATTGCATGGTTTATATATTACATACATATATTTGTAAAAAACCAAATTTTATGAGACCATGTAATTCAGTAACTAATTAATAGTTAAATAATTCAATTTGACGTTGACCAAGTAACAGTGATTTGTAAGAATTATAATTTTAGAATATATAATAAGCTACAAAAATTTAATTTAATTTTGATATATTTAATTCTGTTTATATTAATGTAATTTAAACGTTTTAATTTTAGTTTTGAATATCAAAAAATTAAAAAAATTACAACTATTTAAAAATGTCACTGGCCGAAGAGTTACTTGCTGATTTGGAGGAGGATGGATATGATGATAGTGAGCCTATGATCATCAAAGAAGAACCATTTGATGAATCGGAAGAAAATGCTTTTATTCCTAAACAAACTGGTATATTTAAAAATAACTCATTTAATTTTATTTTTGTATATTAAATATGTTGTTTTGTAGATTTTAAAAATGTTAAAATCCGTGATCTTGCTAAACTACGAGATTCAGATCATCTAGTTGGCATAATGCGACAAATTGATATATTTCAAAGCAAACAAAGAAATGCAGAAGATGTATTAGGTCCTGTAGAATCTGATCCTGAATATCTTCTTATTGTAGAAGCAAACAATTTGATTGTTGAAATTGATGATGAAATATGTAAGATATTTAAAAACAAATGCATTAAGACAATTTATTTTATTAATATATAATTTTATATTATATACTATTAATATACATTTTCAGTAATCATACATAAATTTGTTCGAGACAAATATTCTAAACGATTTCCTGAATTAGAGTCCCTAGTTGTTGGTCCATTAGAATATGTGCAAACTGTTAAAGAACTTGGCAATACTCTTGAACAATCAAAAAATAATGAAGTACTGCCAACCTTTCTTACACAAGCTACTATTATGGTTGTGTCTGTTACAGCATCAACTACTCAAGGGTAAAATATTAACTAAATTAATATTGAATTTGTATTTATATTGCAAAATAAGGATGAGCACTTCAAAGTAACTAGATGGCCAATTTATAGAACTTTAAAATCTGGAGGTCCTAAGTAAAAAAGCGAAAAAAAAAAGATCATTAAAATTTATTTAATTAGCATTTATTTTATATAATTAAAGTTTACGACTGAACCTATACAATAAAATAAATACCTAGTATCTATAACTATGTAAGCTATGCTTATATGGATACATATTATAATTAAGTATTTAATAATTTAGTTGCAGTTCAATATTAGATAAGTATATAATATTTACATTTGACAGTAAAAATATTTTGAAAATACAAAGGCCAGATAAAAAAAATTATATAGGCCGTTAGTTTCCCATCCTTATTGCAAAACATTTTCTTATTTCTAATAACTAATATTTTATCTTCCAGACAAAATGACAAAATATTTAGTAAAATTTTAATTTATTTTTTATGAAGTATTTATTTTAAAATTTTTTTATAAAACTAGATTAATTCAAAAAAACTTGGATCATAATACCTAGTATAAATATACTTATCATTTATGCTCTATGTATTATTTATTGTATTACTTTTTATTTAAATGTTAATTATATATTTATATTTTTAGTAATTTTAAATATTAAATCATGAATGCATAAGAACTTATTTATTTTGTTTTTAGACAACTTTTAAATGAAAATGAACTATTTGAAGTCCGTGAAGCTTGTGATATGGCTATTGACCTTAATAAATTAAAAATGAAAGTTTATGAGTATGTAGAAAGTAGAATGACTTTCATAGCACCTAATCTTTCCTTTATTGTTGGAGCTTCAACTGCTGCAAAAATCATGGGTATTTTTTTAAATGATAATTCAGTTTGTAGTAAAAATACCATAAACAAAAATTTTGCAATAGACAACTAATTATTTACTATAATTATCTACAACATCAATTATTGTGTATAGTATGGTTTTTTGATTATGGTATTAATTAATATGTACTTTAAGGTATGGTGAAGCTTTTGTTGACTTTTGTAAAAGTTGCTTCTTGCTGATTGAACCTTTCCATCCTATATTATTTATTGATTATGATCAGTCACATTTTACCTTCAACTTTATTTATTTTAGGAGTTGCAGGAGGATTAACTAATTTATCAAAAATGCCAGCATGTAATGTTCTATTATTGGGTTCTCAAAAAAAACTTTTATCTGGTTTTTCACAAGCTAATGCAATGCCTCACACTGGTTTTATTTTTCATTGTTCTTTAGTACAAAATAATCCTCCAGTATGTGATAATTATTTTTACTACATTTATTTTATAAGCTGATCAAGTTTTATTTTATTAGGATTTACGTAGAAAAGCAGCAAGACTTGTTGCCACTAAAAGTACATTAGCTGCAAGAGTTGATGCAGCCCATGAAAGTGTTGATGGTCATATAGGAATGACATTAAAAGAAGATATAGAAAAAAAATTAGATAAATTAACGGTTTGTTTGATATATTAATTTTTATTTGATTTAACTATAAATAATAAATTTTTACTTTAGGAACCTCCTCCAGTTAAATTTATTAAACCTCTTCCTAAACCAATTGATCCAGGTCGAAAGAAGAGAGGTGGAAAGAGAGTACGTAAAATGAAAGAACGTTATGCTGTTACTGAGCTACGTAAACAAGCAAACAGAATGAATTTCGCCGATGTAAATATAGTATGAATTGTATTTTAATTTAGATTTAACATTGGTTATTCATTTAAATTTAGATTGAAGATGACGCATATCAAGAAGACTTAGGATATACTCGTGGAACTATCGGTAAGTCAGGAACTGGTAGAATTCGTCATGCTCAAGTTGATGAAAAAACTAAAGTACGGATTTCAAAAACTCTCCAAAAAAATTTACAAAAGCAACAAGCTTGGGGTGGTGCAACTTCAGTTAAAAAACAAGTGTCTGGTACTGCATCTAGTGTTGCCTTTACTCCCCTTCAAGTGAGATTTATTTTTATAAATTTAAAAAAAAAAAATATTTTAATTAGTATATTTTTATAAATAATATTAGTTTTTTCTAAAGTTTTTTTAAACTTATAATAATAAGCATTAAATACGGATTTCCTTGTTTTGTCTGTAAAATTTTATACTATTTTAGAACAAATTTAATTAATAAAAAAAGTGAAACTCTTAGGTCGATTGAGACTCCATGGTCAAAGGTGACATATGGATAGGATATTGATCTTTGAACTTGAAATCAATGAACCATTTTTCTTGAAAAAAAGTATAAAAATGTATAAATTTTGATTAGAATGTAGAAAAATTTTATAATTTTTATTTTTTTGTTAAAATTTAATATTCAAATTCTCGTAAAATATTTTCTTGGAATTAAATCCAAATTATCAATGATAATATGATAGTTATAAGGAACTTAGTAAAGAAAAAATTTAAGACTATGTCAAACTAAAATTATTTCATTGACATTTTTTAATAAAATCCTAGAAAATATAAAAAAATGTAATCCTCTATAATAATTAAAAAAAATTATTTTGAAAATTATGCCATCTGTAACGGATATTAGTTATCAGTATTCATTGAAAATTTCATATCCCTACAATCATTATTTTGTTTGGTATGATGAAAATAAATATTTGATTTTATATAGAACCGTTATGTGATAAATGGCTTTTTATAACATTGTTAGTTTTTTTCACAGTTACAAAGAAAATTGAGAAATTTTTTTGAGAAATTAAAAAATTCAATAAATGACCCTTACAAGTATCGAATAGAACCAATTTCCTATATAAGTTTTTATTTAGTAATGATCAAAGCATTTCTGCCGGTTAAAATTCAGTACACCATTAAAAAAAATAAAAATAAAAATAATACATCATAGTTAAACTAATACATACCTTGTTTCACTCAGAATTTAATAAATCTATTCCTTGATTCACTGACAATATTATGTTTTGTTAATATTTTGGATAGATAAATATATTTTTTCAGCTATTCGTATAATATATAAGATATTATTTAATTAAAATTATTTACAATATTATATGTTAATTTTAATTACCTTACTTATTTCTTATTATTATGATTTTAAATTAAAATGTAATGCTTCTCAAAAGCCATTTTACATGATTCTTGTAAATTAAATGTGATTAATTATTTTTTGTAAAAAGTGGTGATAATTTTAATGTTTTTTTTCTGTTTAATTTGCTTTTATAATTTTAATGTTATAAATTAATAAAATCGATCAATTATGTGTTTTTTTAGTGTAATTATTTTATTAGGTGATGCATACGTATAAGTTACAATCTTATCAAATAAGATGTTTAATGTATTATAGTGACCTTTGTTCTGAATAGTATATATAAATTCTATGATTTATCATTGCTTTTTAAAAGTTATAAAAATAACATATAAATAACACGGTATGTAAATAAAGACAAAATTATTATTTGAATTTTATGTGTTAAGAATAGATTTAATATTGTTGTACATTGTCATATATTTTATTACTTTATGTTGTAATAATTATTTATTAATTATAATATGTCTTTTACTTATTCTGAATAAATAATTTCGTAACCTTTTTATTTTATTGACTTATATTATGGCTAAATTTTAAATAAATAATTATTATTTTTTTTTTTTAGGGTTTAGAAATAGTCAATCCACAAGCAGCTGAAAGTAAAAATTCCGGCATTAATTCAGCAAGATATTTTTCCAACACTGCAAGTTTTGTAAATGTGAATAATAAACAATAAAATGTAGATAATAAAATGTTTTTTTTTTATTTTTCATTATGATTAAAGATTAAAAATTAAATTATTTTAACTGTATAAATCTAACTAATTAGAATCCAAATAAATAGTTTACATATCAAAGGTTAAGCAGTTTTTAACCCTTATTTTTAATTAGATAAACTTTTTCCAATGTAACAAGTTTAGCTAATAAGGTATAATTGAACAGTTGAGTTCATCAAACAACAGTAACATTTTATCTGTTGAGTTTAAATACTATCCAAGACTAAATAATATTGATCATAGTATATACTAATAAAAGTTTGCAATGTATTTTTTAAATCCCAAACCTTTTAAACATATTAAATGTTTTTATTTCAGTCTTAGAAAAAGCAGTAGTTTTTTAATTAATGACGATAAATATTCATTCCTCAAAGAACTTGGTTTGAAAGAAGAAAATTCTGGTGTGTATGATGGAAAATGGAATGCAAACGGAAATGTTAGTATCTTTTATTAACCATTCCAAAACCATTTAGAATATCATACATTTCTTCATAGATGACAACATCAGTATGTCCTGCAAATGGTCTACCAATAGCTTCGGTGCAAAATGGTAATACAGAAGATTATGATAGATGTGTATCTAATGCTCTTGATGCATGGAAGTATTGGTCTGATATACCTGCGCCAAAAAGAGGAGAAATTGTTAGACAAATTGGTGTTGCTTTAAGACAAAAAATAGAACCACTTGGAAAATTGGTATCGTTGGAAATGGGTAAAATAATATGGTTAATTTTTCAAACTTATTAGCTTAATCATTTATTATTTTAGGTAAAATTTTGGGGGAAAGTATAGGCGAAGTACAAGAGTATATTGATGTTTGTGATTATGCTGTTGGCATTTCAAGAATGTTTAATGGTTCAATATTTCCTTCTGAAAGACCAAATCATGTTATGCTTGAACAGTGGAATCCCTTAGGTTTAGTAGGAATTATAAGTGCATTTAATTTTCCTGTTGCCGTTTATGGTTGGAATAGTGCTATATCTATGGTATTTTTTACTTTTAATGGTTTTTCATTTAATTTAAATTTAATTAAGTAATATAACTAATCTACAGGTATGTGGAAACTCAGTGATTTGGAAAGGAGCACCAACAACTTCTCTTACTTCAGTGGCCACTACTAAAATTATTACATCAGTTTTAGAAAAGAATAATATTCCTGGGGCTATTTTATCATTATGTACAGGTGATGTTGATATTGGAGTGTCAATGGTTAATGATAAACGAGTAAATTTAGTTTCCTTTACTGGAAGTAGTTCAGTTGGTCAAAAAGTTGGTTCTTTAATTTTATATTTTTAGAGATCAATCATATAATTTGGTATACTTATTAACAGTATATTTTATTCAGGTTGGTGTTGAAGTACAAAAGAGATTTGGTCGTGTATTATTGGAATTAGGTGGTAATAATGCTATTATTGTTACACCGAATGCTAATCTTGAAATGGTATCGCAGTCAGTGGTATTTGCATGCTGTGGAACAGCTGGTCAAAGATGTACTACTACTAGAAGATTAATTTTACATAAATCAATTTACAATACTGTTTTAGTAAATTTAGTCAAAGCATATTCTAATGTCCTAAAAAGATTAGGTGATCCTCTTGATGAAAATACTCTTTATGGTCCTATGCATTCATTAACAGCCATTGATAATTTTAAACAAACAGTATCGGAAGCAATTGAAGCTGGAGGACAAGTTGAATTTGGAGGAAAAGTATAACTTTTTGATTTTATATTATTGAATTTAAGCATTATAATAATACAATGTTATATTAAGAAATTGACTAAATACAATTTTAATATTTTAGGTAATAAATAGATCTGGTTATTTTGTAGAACCTACTATTATATCTGGCTTAAAGTATGATTCACCTGTAGTATGTCGTGAAACATTTGCTCCTATTGTTTATGTATTGAAGTATGATACTTTAGAAGAGGCTATTTCATGGAACAATAGTGTAGATCAAGGATTGGCATCTAGTATCTTTACCAATGATATTGGAACAGTATTTAAAGTATGTTTTTTAATTTATTTATATAGTAGATACATATTACAATTTTATAATAGTTATTAGTATATTTGTTATCATATTTTTAACCTTGAAAAGTTTATAAATTATTTATTTTGATTATTTTCATAAATTATAATGAATATTGTCAAAAATTAAAAGTATTATCAGGCCAATTATTTTTTTTTTTTTTTTTTAAAGAATGAGTTGTTTTAATATTATTGTCCTATATTTTACTTCTCATCATCTATTATTTAAATTATATATCCTCCTTTTGGTAAAAAATAGTTGAAAAGTTTTTATTAAAAAATGTATTAAAAATGTTTAGTAACTAGGGCCCGGATTTAAATGCACTTAAAACCATACAAATATGCTCTAAAAAATAGCCAAAAATGTCTTTAAAATATGAACTTAAAATTGAAAAAATGACCTTAAAAATGACATATATTTTTTTTTTGTTTTGGGCATTATTTAACACACTATTTAATACATAAAAATCACATTCACATGTAATATGAGCAGTCTGCGAGATAATACGAAGTTGATTTGTTATTTGACCGAATACTAGTGTCGTTCCATAGTCAATAATAAATTAAAATAAGATAAAAACAGAATCGAAAAATAAAGATGTGTATGGAAAAACCTAATAATAATAATTTTTTTTTTGATTTTATTTTGAATAGGCTAAATTTATTTAGTATATCGAACAAATATGCATTAAATACTTACAAAATGACCCAATAATACTAAAAATGAAAAAACGTCGAAATATACAAAAAAAATGCAACATAAAATTTGTAGTTTTGAAACCCTCGTTACATGAAACGATTAATTTTCTTAGAAAGCATTGTTTATGATTAACCAAAAAAATTTGCACTTTGCACTAAAATCCGGGCCCTAGTAATAACATTTCTAATTATTTTATTAAAAAAAAAAAAATAACTTTTTGTTAAAGAAAAAAACTAAAAATATTTATGAGTTATTATTTATGTTTATAACTCTACACAATATTTCCTTGAAAGTTATAGTTGAATATATTTAATTTTATAATTAATCAATCATCTTTATGTTTAAAAATATGTAATTTTTTTATTTAATGTATTAATTTATTTATTAGTGGATTGGTCCTAAAGGATCAGATTGTGGTATTGTTAATGTCAATATACCAACAAATGGAGCTGAAATTGGTGGTGCATTTGGTGGTGAAAAACATACTGGTGGAGGACGAGAATCTGGATCTGATTCTTGGAAACAATATATGAGAAGGTCAACTATTACACTCAATCATGGATCTGGATTAACTTTAGCTCAAGGCATTAAATTTGAATAACTAAAAATTTTAACATTTATTTTTAAAATAAATCAAAATCAGATATTAATTAAGAATATATTTTTATTTGATTATTATTTTTTTATCTTATTATTTTATTTTATTTAGTTTTACCGTATATTTTACTTATAAAAATTTATATTTATTTTGCTTATACTTTATAGTAACTTATACTATAAAAATAAAAATTATTATAGTTATTTATTAATATAACTCAGTTTTACACTAAGGAGCTTAAAGTTCAATCTTTACTTCTGCAATATATTTATTTGTATTGCCTTAGGTTACAGAAATTAGTTTCATGCATACAGATTACTAGAAGTTGTTAAAAAAAAATCATCTTGAAATATTGAATCAATTGAATAACTGTATGAGTACTGCGAACAAAAATCCTAGATACAAAACAAAGGGTACAGTTGTCTCTTCTCTGAAAAAAAAAAATCAATACTTAACAGCAACCTTTCTTGATATTGTTCAGACCTTTGATCGGGTCTGGAACATAGGCCTTCTTTACAGCATTAAAAATATTCTTCCTTCTTTTCTATACTTATTTTTCTTGTCTTATTTCACTAAATGGCAATTTTCCCTTCGCTACCGTAACTCTCTTGTCATCGATTTCTGAAATTAAAGCTGGAGTCTCTCAAGGAGCCATAACTGCCCTTATTATTTACAAGATCTTTTTCACCGATCAACCAATCTCTCCAACTATTACAGTAGCAAAATACGCCGGTGACAAAATAGTCCTCTCACGGATGAAAATCCTACTTTACCTTCTTATTACCTCTTAACTCAGTTTGATCAACTACAACTATGGTACACAAAATGGAAAGTGAAAATAAAAGAAAGTAAGTCAAATCATGTCACATTTGCCTGAAACGTGGCCTCTATTCTCACAAACATTTAAATAACATGCATCCAAATCCTTTCTTCTACCCGTCTTTTCTCTATGATACGCTCAGGGCCGGATTTAGAGCCGGGCCCACGCCCAGGGCCTCACGCTATAGTACTTACATATGTTACAATTAATATGTTTATGATAATAACATAGGTAATATCAAAACATATTGTGTTTTACTATTATTGATTTATTAAAGATATTAATTCATTATAAAAAGAAAACATAATTATTTATTAAAAAGAAAATTACACTTGTAAAATATCTAAAAACTATAACATAATACAACACCATGAGAGTTGACACTACTAGCCTACTACTATATATATAGTATATCGTCAGGGCCGGATTGGCCCGGCGAGTTACCGAGCAAAACTCGGTAGGCCGCGACAATTTTTGGCCTTTTAAGTTGTGAAAGGCCGCTAACAGAAAATATTAATAGTTTAAAGTTGAAGATTAGTGCACCTATTGAAATATGCGATTAAAAAAATTTAGACAAAAGCCGCCAGTTAGTAAGTGGCCCGGTAACATTCAGCAGTAGTGGCCTGAGTACATTTTTTTTTTTTGGTCGGCTGAAATATAAAAGGGCCCCTCACCAATAAGGCCAATAGCAAATGCTAATGGGACTTTTTACAAATTTACATTTTTAAAAATAACTAGATAATTGTTTCGAAGTTCTAAAAACCTCTTCCAAAAAAATGTAGATTTATGTACCTAACTATTTTTGTAAGTACCTTATTCTACTTTAGGTTCCATTTAAACTTTTACCCCTTGGGTATAATGATAAAATTTATAATGATAAAAATAAATAACAAAATATCTATAATGCTACCTATTCAATATTCGTGTTGATGCATATACTACTCGTATAAAATAATATAAATAGATATTTGGATTATTCTCATTATCGCTACCTAACTGTTGCGTGAATTCTACTTACTAGATCCTAACGTATTATAATAAGGACCTGGTTTAGTATTGTATTAATATTAATTATTGTGTGTTAAGCCATGTTTCTTCAGTGTCTCCCACCATATTGTTAAATAAGGCAATTTTTTTTTTACTTTAAATCTTGTATGAAATTAATGCACTGCACTATATACATTTACGACCATTGTAAAACAAATATTTAAATAAATAACAATTAATGAATATTTTATTCAATGTTATAATAAATAATAGTAATTAATATAGTTAAATAGTAAAGTAATGTTTGTAATTTTGAAGACGAATTTACATAACAATTTATTATTTCTTCTATATTAGGAATTATATCACTTTCAATATTAATTAATAAAAGAGGCTCTAATAGTTCTTGATTCAATGATGACATCATTCTTGTTTTAATAATTTTTAATTTTGAAGACGACCATTCACAATGCACTTTCATGTATACCCAGTATAAATTTATAAATGCATATGTATGATCATAGGTGCAACTAGAATTCAATATCTGGGTGGAATACATTTTAATGATATCAGCGACCCATGGGGGCTTTGCCCCCACATTACCAATATTGATTATCAACACTAAAATTTATATTTATATTGATTAGAAGTCCTTACGACCTAGTCGTATACTGTACGTATACGTAACTATAGTCGTTAATAGATTCTTTTGAAGTAAAATTTTGTCTCTTAGTCACTTTCTACTTACAGACTAGCTTCCTAAATAAATATGAATAAGAATGATATACATATATAATCAATAAAATATTAAGTTCATAGCTATTAAATGTTTATTATAAAGCTTAATTAAATTAACATTATTTTTCTATTTTTTTCAGAAAATTTATTTACAATTTCATTTTCGTCTAATTGTTGGTTACATCTCTCTATATTTAAAATAGATAAATTTGTAAATCGATCTTGGGTCATGGAAAATCAAAGCCAATATTTTATTGGTTTCATTGAAGAGAACAACTTTTCATAGGTGGCTGAACTTATAGGAATAGATAAAGTCACTTGTAAAAGTTTAAAAAGGTTTGGAAGTATTTGTTTTTCGGCAATTTATTTGACATCAATTATATTGAAATCTTTTTTTTTACTACTTAAAACATAAAATTCCACTCTCATTTCTGCTTCTAAGCTACTCTTTAAAACGTGTAGTAATTCCTATAATTAAAATTATTATAATTAAATAATTAGTTATACTTAATCTTTCATTGTCATTAATATTTTGTTATTATATTATTTTATTATTATATACCTGTAAATTTATTGGGGTCAAAAAAATGTTACTGCTTGTGAAATATTCTTATATTTAAATAATTTGTCAATTATTAAACGAAAAATTTGTATTCTATATAGATAGAGGGTCATTTTCTGCAACTTCATTATCCAACAGTTTTATTCTCTTGACATTTTTTTTATTTTGCGTTTTCGTTATTCAAGTAATTTAGTTTCATAATATTATAATATTATTATTTTATTGCACGGTATTTATTTTAAAAATACAATGCGACTACCTACCATGATTTAAGATAATATCTATAAAAAAAAAGAGGCTCAATCGGATATGGCGGCAAGTGTCCAGTTAGCCAAGGGCCCAGTCGGCGATCGCTGACTCGCCGACCTGGCCAGGCCGCCACTGACATACAGAAAACTCGATGGGCCGAATTTGTCCAATCCGGTCTTGTATATAATATAAAAGTATAATAAATATCTACAAAAACAATAAGGAATTGTGTCTTCAACAGCCATCTGGGTATTTTTTCAATGTTTAATCATAATAATATTTCAGTACAGAAATAAGTACCTATATTAATGATACTGCTAGGTTTCTGATTCGTTTTGTATAGATAAAAATTTGGTAGGAAACAAATAAAATATATTTTTGTCTACACAGTTAAGCGCGATTCACACTAGTACGATACGACACGACACGACACGACAAAATATTATATCCATATAATTAAATACGGTAATTCACACCGATCCGTCAAGCTCCGTAACGACACCACATGACACGACATGGCACGACAAGACATTCGAGCAAAGAATGTTTTGTCGGTCTGTCAGTCCCTGTCGGAATCAATTTAGTTGAAATATACATATTTTTATGTACTCATAAAATCAAATTATTATATGATTATTATTTTATAATAATAAACTAATAATAACTAATAATAACTCATAAAATATTATTTATCAATAATTGAGTATGTAATAATTTGTTGAGAAGTTTCAGAGTGCATTGCGCACAAACTTGTCGAACACTTGATTTATATACATAAAGATTATATTATATTATACAATAATAATATTATAATTAATAGACATAGTACATAGATACAGTCTTTATATTAGATTCGACTATAAAATATGGTTTATTTATAAAAATTATGGAATAAAAGTATAAATAATATGTTGTTTATATTACTCAAAATAGATAAGCACTAATCATAGTATGTACAAAAA